>NC_058024.1:4398066-4464046 GCF_019176455.1 Solea senegalensis
CATAACCTGCACCCTTTGTGAGTCACAGTTTCAACATTACCTGCAGAAAACTTGGCACAGCTACTGAGCAAGCGATGGAAAATTAAAAAAGCTCAGCTAGTGCCTATGGGTTAGAAACAATTATGGGTTTGTGTTCATTACAATGGTGTACAAAGGGAATGAAAATTCCATAGCTAAGTGTTTTACCATCAAAATGCCAAGGGAAAAATGAGTGTAATTAAACCCACAAATACCTGCAGCCTTTGTAACAAAGCTGTTTTACTGCCTTAAACACTGTGTGAGCACTTACTTAGTTGTCAGAGTTGGAGCTTTGGCTGGGAATGGCTCTGCAGTCATTCATGTACAACTCAACACGTCAGTGTGTCATCTGTTTGTCAGTCGCGCCAGTATTGCTAATTTAGCGACCATAATGAATTGAAGTCTCTGTAACTGAAAGATTTGTGGTTGTGGAGTTTTCCTTTGACACTGCAGGCTGTTGTCGCCTTGTCTGTCAACACAATATTAGGACGCTTTTAATAAATAAATAAGAAAAGGCACAGTAGCATTTATTGGTGAACTTGCCTGTTGCAGATGACTATCCCTCACTCTTACCCTCACCCTTCCCTTCCAAGTGTGTTGTAGAAAAATATGTAGCCTTCAGGTAACATCAAAACTCAAAATGTTTAGTTTGTCCATTTTGGGCTACTGTAAAAAAAGCTGACCTGCCTCCTGCTATAATTAAATATGTATATATATATATATATATAAAAGTCTGAATATATATATGAAAGGTCTGAATATATAAGAAAACTCTGAATATATATATGAAAAGTCTGAATATATATATGAAAAGTCTGAATATTTATATGAAAGGTCTGAATATATATGTGAAAGGTCTGAATATATATATGAAAGGTCTGAATATATAAGAAAACTCTGAATATATATATGAAAAGTCTGAATATATATATGAAAAGTCTGAATATTTATATGAAAGGTCTGAATATATATGTGAAACGTGGTTTTGCTAGCGTAACAAGTTAGCTCTGCAGCGATGGCTTATATATCTTATACTGTATATATACCTGGCTGTGAATCAAGATGCCCTCAGGGAAAATACATCTTGAACTTTAAAATATGCTGCCAGCCTTGATGACATTTTACTGTAGTAAAGGAGACATGTATATATATATATATATATATATATATATATATAGACATATATATATGTATATATATACACTGAGATAAAACATGGCAGCTAAAAATGAGTGAGCTGTTATCAGCAATCAACAAACTTCCTGAACTTGCAGTGCGGTTCAAACACAGTTTGTTATGTTTGGCAGATCTCAGGTGGTTACAGTGAAAACAAGGTGCTACTGCACCTTTCATATCAGCCTCAGGATATTTGGACAGGGATCGAGCTGCTGTTTAGGTTTCGGCACCCGTGTGAAAACAGCAAACGCAATTGAATTTACAAAACAAGTGAGTGAAAATCTCAAACACCCATGTGTGCCTTTTGTTCGGCGTGTGCATCTGTGTCTGTTGGTGAACATCACTGCTCATTCCGTATTTGTCTGACATGGAGTGTTAATAAGCAGTTGTCAGAGCCACGGAAACGGCGACTCAAACCACTTGTGAGTAAAGCTATAAGCCTATTAGACACAGCATGTTTCATGTGGCCTTTGTTATCCTATCAAACCCACACTCGAACGTGCCCTTATATCTGAGCTCTACATTTCCCTCAATTGAAAACATCTTCATTGAGAAACATAAACAGATTTAAAAGTACTATCTCGCTCTACACTCGCGTCCAGCCTAAGATCTGATTTTCCTCTCTTTGATGTTACGGTCATATTCTGCCTCCTCCCCGGCAACATGTGTCCCTCGTTACATCACGTCATGCCAACGGACGATCAGATTGTCAAAGCACATCTCGAGTCGAGCCTGGAGAGGGGAAGAGTGGCTGAACACAGTGGAAGATGATTAAAACAGTAACACATAGCTGATAGCTCTTAGCATCGCATGGCCAGCAGCTTCCTGCCCTCACTCTCAGCGCCTTCTCCTTGATGTTAGCACCGGGGCGCTCTGGGACCAGATTGGGGTGGCTGACTGAGTGACAGATTCAATAAGGCTAATTACAGTGGGCTGCAGGGCCAAGTTATGCTGTCTGGCGACTCCACCCATTGTGGAGCCAGAGCGACTGTGTTAACTATGGTGTTAGAGCAAAGGTAAGAATCACTCAGCCACTGCTGGACCTCAGAGCTGTAAACACATTCTTCATCTGGACAGCCTGACCTTAACCGTGTCCAGTTAATCCCAATGATTAACCCAATCGCAATTCAAATCTGAGCCCCAAACCTAACTCAGAAATGCGATTTGGCCTCATTAGGTCTCCATAAGGACTAGTCCTGACAAGGTTAGTGTTTATGCCAGAAAATGTCCTAACAAATACACGTTCAATCACACACACACACACACAGATCCCAATCCTAGCCCCTGACATAATCCCTAACATTACAATGCCTAATCCCAACCCTAACCCTGGCATAAATTTAACACTAGAGCTATAGGTCTTAACCCACTTAACTGCCCTTTGAATGTGTGCCAGTGTAATGAACCACTTCCTGTTGGTTGGTTGAAAGATGAAAATACACATGTCAGAGGCTCCTTGCCTATAGCGTATGTTTTATGCCTTAAACAAATGTTAACATGACAAGCGTGATACAAACACAACTATAACACACTATAAAGTCAAACACAATATCCAGTCAATATACCATCAAAGAATATCATAACAACAGGAAGAACATGTGTATTGTAAATAGTACACACCTGCTATATCTGATCATCCAAACACAACATTGTCCTGTAAAGAGCAAACAGGTAATGATGACCTACAGTACACACTCACTTTAGTAAGAGCGTGTGCACATTTCTTTATTAAAACATCAGTAAATGCTGCAAAGTTACAAAAACGACATTTTTTTTATCTCATAACTTTGACTTTTTATCTCATGATTTCAACTTTTTATACTTTCTTTTTGTTCTGGCGGAAACAGACTTCCATACTATGTGGATGGGTGGAAGCTTAAAGCTGCAGTATGTAACCTTTGGTGGCGGCGTTACTGCCTCTGTCTTCATGAATTGACGTGTGTACAGGCGGGGGAAAGTGCTGAACAGTTGTCTCACCTCCGAAGCGTTTTGTGGGCACTTCTTTGTGTTTTCACTCATGCTCCAGCCCGCCACCACAGAGTTGCTGTTGCCTCCTTCTGTTTTGACATCAAACAAATCACTTCCTGTGCGCACTGCGGGAGAAACAAAGAGACGTGTGGACCTCACCTGACTTAATAAACATCGTGTCATTTGACAAAAGTTTGAATGTAACGTTACTAAACCATGTCTAAGCCACTCTCTCCACAGTGTGTTTATTATTGTTACAGCACATGTGCCTCTGGTTCACCAGCTCCCTATGACTTTAACCAGAGGTTTGGGATTGTACATGTAAATGTAAATGTCCAAAGAACAATGATAAAGGTAATAATGTTACAAACACTTTAGAAGAAAACATTCACCATTTGACTCCACTCCATTTTTCAATAGTTTACACATCCTGCTTTAGAAAAATAAAAGGCTGTAATGGATTACAGACAAACCACAACCAATCACAAGAGCCACAGCTGCTGCTTCTAAACGACTGCTTCAATAATAATAACACTGCATCTACAGTGGACTCTCATTAATCATCCATTTTCTGTGATTAAAGTTCAAATAACCATAATAATACAGAACAATGACATATCCATTAGGGTTTTTAGTTACACTTGTTAGTCAGTGACATTTAAAAGCAGAGACATTCCTTGTAATGGTTTTTGTGCACTTCCTTGCCTCATTGTCACCAGTGCATTGTTCAGTGAAACTGTCGTGTGTTTTGTTCATAGATCAAATAAAAGCTTTGCAGACAAGAAAAGCTCCCACTGCTTTTCCAGGCCACAGCCGAACTGCTTGATTATAATTCTCTTAAATAACCTGCAGCAATTCATTATAGTTTAATCACTGGTTGGTCATCACAATAAATATGCCAGCATGTTGATTCATTTCTCATTCCATGGAGCTATAGTTGTGTCAAAACCTGTTGTTTTTCTGCTTTTGACTGACTGTAAAGTCTGAAAAGTCCCATATACACAGCTTCCACATGGGACGTGAGTGTATGGTGTTTTTCTCTGCACCAGGCTCACCTGCTCTGCTGTGAGGTCACACGACTGAATGCTGAGGATGCTGCGCAGACAACCTGGCAATATTTGACAAGACAGTGGTGTTTGGAAAGTGGGAATGTCCGCGTGTGGGAGGCTCATTCCACAGTGGAGCCAGGACTGTTTAAATGCCTGTTGTGTCTGGAGTCTCTCAGGTCACTTTAATATCAGCCCAAGGCCTTGAATCAGGCCCCATGCTGCTGCAGCAATTACAGGAGAATCCCCCCGTACCCTCTTCCTATACCCTCCCTCTGGTCCTCCACATGCTGCTGCCCATGCTGTCTGTGGCCTCTCACATTCCTCTCCTTTCATTTTGTTTTCTGTTTCCCCTTCAAAATAAAGCGTATGTGACATGAAACACGAAGAATGAGATAATATTCCACACCAAATCCTATTCACTACATATCCAAACATTGTAGCTCCACAGGAGATTTGAGCGAGAACTGTTCACCCTCAATCCACCGTCGGCCTTTTCAACCATCTCGCGCTTAAGTCGCTGTTTACTCGATCATTGATCTGCCAGTAAACCAAATCCCTGTCTGTGTATTTGTGTCTAAGCATACACAAGTCGTTCCCCGTGAGCTTGCGTGTATACAATAATGCTTTTAGGGGATTGTGCCCTGCGTTGGGCCTTTTAACTTCATTCAGCGCTGCATCCTGATATCCTGGTGTGACTGGTTTGAGGGGGTAATTCACTCCACCAGAAACACAGGCTTTTAGAGGTTCCACATGTGCCTTGGCACCAGACAGAAGAGAGGCCGGTAGGTTTCATTAATTGTGGCAACATTCCTGTAGCATTGTCAGGCGGTTTTATTAGTATTAGCTTTGCCTTCAGGCTGTAATTATTCCTCATTTAGAGCCCAAACCTCTCCCACTGCTGTCAGGTCAGAATTGTTTGAGAATATTGTTTAAACACTAACAACCCTGTCATCAAGTCAATAAAGCCCGTTTAGAATAGAATCAACCATACTTGTAACTAAACAATTAAAAAGGTAGATTAAACTCAGGTAATGGTTTTTAAACTTCTTACTCATCTTAGTCTGCAATGCACATGGGAAACAGGAGACCAGGGTTTAACGCGGTCATTTCTTCTTCATCTGCGGAGCAAATTCCGGCATCATTTTCAGTGCATTCGTCTACTTTTTCAACATCTTTATTTCAGATTTGAAGAATTCTTCACTTGCTGATGAGTTCGAATGAGGGACTGTATTGTGTTGTTGTTGTTTTCTTCTCACAGGCGTAAAAAAAAAACATTTTTCACCTGGTTCAAAGATATCGGGCATAGCTGCTAATTTTGCACACATTCTGAAGAATAACAAGTAAGGATTTAAAACCCGACTCATATTCTCTTAAGGTCTTTTACAGATATTGAGTCACAGAAATCTTTGCAGGTTTTCATGTCAAACTTCCCAGAAAAAATGCCAAATGGCTCTTTAATCCCAGCAGCTCACTGCGCAGATTCACTGAGGCAATCATCCTAATAACAGTAAATCCATGATAATTGACATGTCAAAAAACCCTCTTTTTTTTCCCCCTCCTGCCTTTTAAACAGGCTCAGATGATCCGGCAGGTTGAAAATGAGAAGCAGATTGATTGCTGCAGCAGGTATTAACCCCGCCTCTGCTTAGACCTCCTCAGGTCAGGGCCGGGCTACTGAAACGGTCGCGCGCCTGACTTCAGTTTGATCCCAGCCTGTTGACAAGGTCAGCTGTAACCGGGGGAGAGGTTACCATGACTGACTGCAGAGCGCTCGTGACTCATCTCTGCAATCATTTGTCTGCATGTCATGTTACTCAAAATCATTATCAGTTCACTCTGTAAGAGAGAAACATTGAAACAGACATTCCAGCTGTGCTATACTCATGAAGGAAGGTTTTTTACTTTGACTGAAACAAACATTTCACTTGGATCTGGCGTTTGCGTTTGTGTTTTTAGCACTTATTGGGGCAGTCTGGGCATAATTTGTTTGCACTAATAAAAGTGTGCAGTAATTGTTTGCTTTAATGACCATGTTATTCCCCTGTGGATGCATGAAATGTTATGTCTTTTTTCCATTGAGACATCCAAAATCACCTCAAGGTGAGATAATGAAAGTGAATTGCACTTTATTAGAAGTGTATTTCGTTTTGTTTCACTGTTAGGGTCAGTGTTTCACTTTGATCAAGTGTGTTTTACAGCTATTTTGTGTGTTTGTTTGTGCAGGACTCTCAGTCATTTTGAAAAGAAACACATGATATTATAATGAGTTGGCCAGTGCTTCTCAAAGGGGTGCTCTGTCACTCTGCATGGAGCTGAGATGTGAGGAGTGAACGGGGATCCCTGCTGCAGATCAAATGCACGTCAGGTGGCAGCGAGGACGACAAACAGTCAAAACAGAACCTGATCTCAGGGGCAATTACCAGCGTTTGCTTAATCTGTGAGACGTGCTGTCGAGAAACTGAGTCAGTGACACTTCTCCACTCTCTCTTTGTGACTGGGGACGATAAAAGAGATTATTCTTCATTATAGGACCTCACTGTTTGAGGTTTGGATATGTGTGTGTGTGTGGTGGAAAACAGTGGGCTTGAATGTATGTGTGAAGGACACCAAAAAAATGGTAAATAAGATTTAACTACATCTACTTTTAAACCCATACAAACATTGTTTCTTTAACCATTATTGGTACTCCAGTCATATTTATTTTGATATACAGTACTTTTCTTTGTTTATATCTGTGGAGATGCTGCTATGATGTTTGTGTGCAGAATGTAGCACTGGTTTGTCCAAAGTTTGCAACCAACCCAGATATTTACCTCATATCATGTTATCAGATATGAAAGGAAGGCAGAACTTTTTCATTTTTTCACTCAGTGTGTTTGTATGTAACTTTTACTGGTAACAAATAACAGTAAAAACCACAACCTTATTATACTTATATAATTTCCCATGTTCAACTTTTGTTTATTTATACTGTAAATATAAAGTCCACACTGTGCATATTCGGCAAACTGTCTATATCATTTTTGATAGTCTTAGTGATAATATCTTTATATATTAATACATTTTTTGATAATGCGTTTATTATTTATCTTTATCTTTACTGTAAAGTTGAATTTTCAGCACACTGAGACTCTAAAAGGTCAGTGTGAGTCTGACAGGTTTTTCTCAAACACACCCAGATAACAGGATTACTACTGCACAACTGTACACAACTGAATAAGACAACAGCAACACAAGCTTTTGTCAGAGCAGACATAATTCATTCACTAAAACAGTTCTCTACGCCTGCTTGTATACAGGGACACGGGCAGTAGCAGCGTGAGTGTGCATGGAAAGCTACTGACTCTCTCACCGTTTGTCCCAGTTAACCCTCTGGCAGTGCACTATCCCAACGATTCTGTTACCTGTTTGTTACCTCAACATCAATTAAAGCAATTTGAAACCTAATCCACCCACAGGCTCCTGACACCGGGCAATTAAGGTGGCGTGAGACCCTGTTCTGCGTCATTCTGATTCCACACCACATACTGTTGAAGGCCCTTGAGGTTTGTGTGAATGGCTTTATTGGCTAGCTGAGGATTAATAATTACCTGAAAGAGTAATTGTCACTAATTCCACCACAGCCCGCAGAATTCCTCGAGTTACCTATTTAGTTGAAAGCAGAGTGCCTGTAAAAAAGCTGTGAACAATGTAAATTAATTAGATAATGTAGTTGTGGGTTTGTTTTTCTTGCTTTATCACACATGACACTCATTTTCTCTTCTAAAGAGACTTTGTTTGCAGGTCGTCTGATTGTTTGAGTGCTCGTGTTTCGGGCTCTGTTTGTCATATTTGAAGGGATGTTGCCAATTTCCAGACTGAAGTTTGGAAAATGGGATATCTTGACCAAAACATCCAAAATCCTGATATCACATCCCTGCCAGCTGCTGTTCTAGTGCGTTTTCAGGACTTTGTCCTGAAAGATGAAATTTTATGAAAAACAACTACAAATCTTCCTAATACACGCTGAAAATTATTGATCTAAAAACTCTCTCCTCAAGGCGAACCTTTAATATATTATATAAAATAAACAAGAAAAATGGCAGCGCAAGATGGTGGCCTTCAAAAAGCCAGGTCCTTAGTGTAACATCAGAACAATTATACATTTATACACTTAAATATATGGCCAGTATATTCAATTTATGCCAATACGTCCTCTAAAATCTTACATGCATGAACTTTAAATAACTTTAGCCTGGCTTCTTCTATCAAGCTGGTGCAGTTGAAGCCATTTAAGTAATTAAGGCTTTTTCAATCATTACCAGTGCGTGTGTGTGTGTGTGTATTCACAATACAAACAAAGACAACACACTGTAAAAAAAAAAAACGAAAAAGAAATGCAACAACAAAAAATAATTTAATCATACTACAAATATTGGTACAATTGTGAAACCAGAATTAGTTAGGTTATCCCGCTTTGTTTTCTTTTTCTATTTCTACTTAATAAGAACTCTAATTATGTCCCACTCTAATATGCACACACACACACACACACGTCCTGTGGTCATGTAGTGACTAACCCAGGGAATAAGCAGAGGTCTCATGCTGACAGGATGTCAGTGCTCAGTGGGAGACGGCTCACTAGTGGGAGCATCAAAGATTGGCTTCCACCACAGCAGAGTCACCACATTCCTCCAAGGTGCAGAAATGTATCTTTGTAGATTCTAATTGCAAAGAATTATATAAAAAGGAGTTTATAATCTGCATTATTCAAGTTTTATTCCCAAATGTCCACCTCAAACTTTCTCATTGTCTTTCCCCCTCGACAGACTTCCTAAAAGCATTCATGTAGCTCCGTTTAACCATGCTGTGTCTAACAGTACAGCTGTCTTCACTTTGTACTTTACTATTGGCTCTTTTCATGACTTTGGCAGCAGCGACACAGTAAACCACCATCCTTAAAAAAAAAAACCCTCATATACCACTCAGCACATACACTAAGGGGCAATGTGTGCAAACTTCCAGCAAAGTGCAGTGGTAAAAAAATGGAAAAGGAATATAATGAGACATTTATTTGGTGACAGCTTCACTCACTGTGCCTCTGTTTAACGCTCGTACGAGGAGATGCCATAAATGACAAAATGGAAGTTGTGAACACAGACAGTACTTTAATTTTAGAGGCAATGATTGTGAGAATGGGCCTTCTGTAGGGCGGACATGCTTAAAGGCACAGTGTCAAATTTAACTAAATTTACTGGTGAAGTTGCAGCTGATTATCCCTCATCTCACACCGCCCCTGTGTTGGAGAACCTATAGCTTTCACTTAGCATCAGAGGTCAAAAGGTGTTTAGTTTGTCCTTTGTAACTGCTTTTCAAAGTGCTTTTCATTGTCTTTATGACCACTCAAAGCTGCTTTACACCACAGTTTTGCCAAGTACACCCATTCTCTCTGTGCATCTACTGCATGTGCAGCACTTTTTCCATCCAAATCGTTTTAACTGTCTTGCCCAGGGACGTTGAGGAATTGAACCCTCAACCTTCCAGTTGGAAGATAACACACTTTTGATTACACACTTTTTTTTATCAGCAAACAACAACAATTCATTAATAAAAAGTGATTGTTCACTTTTAAATGATTAAACTTACTTTACTTAAACTTACATTTCTGCCAAATGAAAATGCTTTCAATCAAAATGTATACACCAGACCTTTAAGGTCTGTACATTACTTGTATTTTTTTTTTACAACGCTCCCTTTCATCTTTAACAGAAACTAACAGTAGGTCAGTAAACACTGACTTCATTTCATCCAAAGTGGGTTTTTCCCCTTTGCCTCGCTATTGTGTCCTCTCCTTTCTCATTCATTCCAAACTCCCATTGCTACACAAACCTTGTGTCTCCGAGCGCCTCCCTCCACCCGAGACTGCCACCTCCACCCCGGCTCTCCCCTGCCAAGACCATCACACACCCAAACAGGACCTGCTTTGACTGCCACTTAATTACACACCGTTTTACTCCACAGTTTACCAGTCAAAAGGAGGGGGCGAGGGGCCGGGCTGGAGGTTCGGGGGGCCCCAGTATCCTCTCCATCAATGTCGGCAGCCCCAACAAAGGGGGGGTAGTTATAATGCCGTGGCCGTGCCTGCCGCTCAAAGTCACCCCATTCCTAATTGCCCTCAGAGATGGCAGATAATGGAGGAGCTTTGAAGTGAAAATGGCCCCTAATGAGCAAGAGAGAGAGAGAGAGAGAGAGAGAGAGAGAGAGAGAGAGAGAGAGAGAGAGAGAGAGAGAGGGAAGAGAGAAAGCCAGTGGAGAACGAGGGGTATTTAGGAAATGTGTGTATGTGTGTGTGTGCGTGTGTGAAGACTGGATATTAGCTTGTTGATATGAAGGAGGAGATAAAATACAAGAAAAAGTGTCAGGGAGGAAGTGTATTGTGGACTTCCTGTCCTCTTCTTTCTCTCCCACTGTGCCCAGAGGAACAAAGATGAGTCCGAGACTGGAGCCTGAGACGGACGCTCAGCAGGGGGTCTGCTTCATCATCCATCTTCAGTCCTCTCCTCTTCCTCACCCCTCTACCTCCAGCTTAACCTACAGGCAGGCACCTGTCCTCCCCCCGCCCCCCTCTCTCCATCTTCCCTCTCCTTATTCTCTTTCCTTTCGTCCTTTTTCAAAATCTACCCATCCTCCGTCCTTTTGTTGTTGTCTGTCTCTGTGAGTTTGTCTCTGTGATGGACAAACAGACAGCAGCACCACTCAGTCTGGTGTCAGGGCCTTCACTATAATGAGCAGCATGCCAGGGATTCTTTGCACTGTCGCATACTTTATCACGCCGCCATGGAGACCCAAATTATTTACACACAAAGCCCTTTCCTTTTACTGCATGCTCCTTTTGTCATGCATGTTGGTACTTTCTCTTACCTTTTCTTTGTTATTGTAATGGTGAGCTTTCATCCTTTACCTATGACCTAATCAGCAGGCTATAAAGTGTGGAGGCCCACAGACCCTGAGACCCCAGCATATAAGAACTGCACAGACAAAGACAGTTGGGCAAATCATTATTTAATGATGAATTTCTAACCTGAAAGATTAGATGTAGGGGCTGCCTGTAAAAGTACATTTACATTCCTTTGGAAGGCCGATTGTTTTCCTCAGCTCCTTATATCACCTACTGCTGATCACATAATCTGATTTAACTTAAAATTACATTATGTGCACATTTTGTATAATGCAGACGGTGGTTTATGTATGGTATTTTCAGATTAGTCTATTCTCAGAGAGAACAAAGTTGTTTTTTAATCATTATTATCACATTGCACTTCGTCTTGAGTCCGTTTACACTTTTTTATTATTATTTTTATTAACAATAATAAGCATTGTCATCATAATATACCATTTTGAGGAAGTAAAAAGAGCAAGAAGACAGATAATTCTCCAAGAAAACCTCCAAAATTACAAATTGACATTTAAAATGTTAGAACTATATTTTGACAAATAATTACATATTGTAAATTTGTGTATTATAGTTTTTATTGTAGTATTTAACATTGTGGGATTTAAAGGTCACCAAATAAACATTTGTAGAAAAACATGTAGAAAGAACAAACTTTGTTTTTACATTTGTCATCTAAAGACCAATTCATTCATTATTGTTCGTACAAATATTTAAATTTCCATAATATAGGAATCTGTAATTGATGCTATCTTCCAGTCCCATTGAGTTCCTCCTAACACAATTCATGCCTATTTTCATTTGTTGTGCCTATCGTATTTTTTATTTTCATACACAAAACTTCTGTTACGAAAAAGTTGTATGTTGCATCCTTAATCTGAAAATAGACTCTGTCAAACAAAACTATCAGACCTGACCTGAGGGAGTGTTTATATATATATACAACAGCAAGGCTTTCTCATCAAACTCCTGAACATTTCCTGGGTGATTCTTTGTGTTTTTAGTCAACCTTTAACTTGTTTGCAGACGTCTTGTTATTGTTGTTGTTGTTGTTGTTGTTGCCTCTATCTGTCTGGACATGAAATTAATCACTTCCTATGTGCAGCACAGGAATTTTGCCAGGCCACACGAGATCTAATCACGACTGTAGTGTGAAAGACTACTGTATATACAGGTCCTCAAAGAGTAGTTAGCATTGTGTGGTCTAATTTGACAATCTATTGATTGTCAACCGAAGGGACATTTGTTTATATTTAAACTGTATGTGGTACAGGTTTAAATAAACCATCTCAAAGTTCAAAATCTTCTCTTTGAACTTATTGGCACCAGAGAGATCCAGCAGTGTGTGATGTGACCCGTCAACAAAACACAACCTGTCGGACTGAGGACGCTGCCAAATCACTGTAATCTGCCTTTATCAGGCTCCATCAGCCGTTGTGATACTCCCTTTGGCCTTTGTGTGCCTCTCCGCCGACTTGTGTTTGGATTGAGGCCTGCCATTTCAAAGGAAGCCGGCCTTCTTCCCTCGACAAAGACCAGATCCAGCAGGGCCCTGCTGTCTGAATGACAATGCCTTGAGGAATCACTTGGTATTTACTGCTGGAGAGTTGGAGTGTATTAAACATGGAGACTGATTGTTGTTGTGTTTGCCTTTACTAATTGGCTGGAAGGCAGTAAGCTGCCGTTACAATTCAGAGGGAAAACAGTGATCAGAGGGGGAGTAAGCAGGGGTGAGGTGGGGGGAGTAGACAGGGGTGGGGGTTAGTGGAAACTGCAGATAAAAAAAAAAAGAAGAAGAAAAAAGAAAAAACACGGTTGGTTGAGGTTCTGAGGACGGATGAGAAAATTAAGATTGCAAGGACATGCCAGACTGTGACATGTGGTTGAACTTGTTTATTCAAAACTAAATTGTACTGTGTGTATTCCCATATACACTCAATGAGGTCATGACCCACTTTATCAATTGTGTACAATTACGATGGGTACATAACACATACTGATTAAACGCAATTTTATTTTTGGACCCTCCGCAAAATCCAACGGGGTCTCCCCGTCTGTCCTTCAACCAAACCTCAGAGACAGTCACTGTGAAATGGGGAGGAGAGGAAACGAGGACCAGAGAGACCTGGTTCCGTCAAACCAATGGGTACTTGTCTACTTAGTAATCAGGACAAGCTGTGGGAAGACTTGGCCCAAACACCCGACCACAATTTCTTCCTCCAGATTGGGAGACGACGAAGGAATAACAGAGGGGGAAACGGTGAGTGAACTTTTTTGCTGGACGAGCAGAAAAGTAGCCATCCCTGCGATGTGCTGTGAAGAAGGGACACACTGTAAGTGTGTGTGTGGGTCACAAATGGACCAAAGGCATGCAACCGTTCTTTTTTTTTGCTGACAAGAGCTGCTTCAAAAACAGAGACGCTACTCATCAACTTTTAGGTCAGAGGGAGTCCAAATTGAGTGTGTGACATGCAGCCAAGGGGGGGAGGTGGGTTTGAAATCAATGCAACAGCCAAAAAGGTGGGCTCCCAAATGGTCATGGTTGAAACCAGTATTCACAGTGAATTTCCGGCCACAGTGCCATGCCTAAGTCCTCTTGATTATTTTCTGTTTTAGGGGGTTGCCGCATTTCAAAGCCTCCGCTCTGCCCACGTCTGTGATTCTGGTCTCGTCGAGGGGCCTTTATTTCAGCACAGAAAACCTGAAGCCAAATTAAAAGTGACTGTCAATCACACAAAGAGGACTCAGTCTTTGGGGTGGACCGACAGACGCTCGTAAGTCCAATCCTGTAAACGACACTGAGTGAGCTGATATTTGAGTGTGGTTTTTTTTTTGTAATAGGAGGTTCTGTTACAAAATTCTATCATTCTAATTCTATAAACTCCCAAAAGCCAAGAACCACGGCTTGAGCAGTGACTGGGCCTTTGTCCTCTGCGAAGATGCTTCAGTGGAAATGTACAATCGTCCACTGTCGAAACGGGAAACAAGTAAATCAGCTGAACAACATGCAAGTCAGAGCTTTTTCACTGAAGAGGGCGCTTTTACGTTCAATCTGATGTGATCAAGAGACGCATGACAATGAGGGACAATGACTGCATGAGTCTCTTGATGGTTTTTATACTAGTCTTAAATAGAGAAGTTTATTTATTTTGAGGCACTCTTCTTTAGCTGGTATCTATTATACACTAATTGCACAGTGTTTTTTTTTAAAGGGATACAACCGAGGAGCACCCCTTGTGTTATGTTTGTTTGTTTGTTTAAAAATGTAAAAAAAAAGGAAGCGCAAGTGTAATGAAACCAGCCTGCAGTGGATATTTCATTTGTGTGTATTGCGAGATAACATTTCCACTGCATGTGTCGTATACACTCACTATGCTGTTGTTTTATTTATTTATAAGAATAGCACAGGCTTTCCAACGAGGATTAAATCACCTGCTTTTTACACACATGCACCTGAAACGTTCACATTTTAATCCACTGGAACCAGAACTGTTCCTGCTTATAGCATAGACGACCATCGCAACATGAGCATGGCAAAATTCATCCTGTTATGTTAAGATGTCACATGTGATATACACATCTGCACATGCACCATGACTCATTTCAATTGCCGACCCATCACAGAAAAATCAGATTGATGTGAAAGTTATAAACAGAAGGACACATTTACAGATAAATCAACACAATTAAAAAATAACCTCCATGGTGGAGGTAACTATAGGATATGGTGAAGTATAAAAAGTTATTCCATTTACACTATGTTCAGTGTTACTTTTTAGATTAGATACGTGTAGATTAGGACCGTATGTTCACTGACTCAGTTAAAATGAACTCTTTAAGTGTTGGATTAACACTGCCAATCTTACTGTGATCTGTATACAGCTGAGCTACTTTTGTAAACGGATGTGTTTTGCGTTGTTTCACGTATGATGACACGTGAAAGTGGTCAAATGTATACTCACACAGCTTTCCCTTGCTTTTAAAAGTTACCTCTCCCTGTGCTTCATTTGGGGTGTGGCTAATTGGGGGGGACGAGTGGGGGCCACTGTGAATTAAGTTAAAGCGGATGTACGTAAAATATATGCAATCAAAGTGCAAAACTGGTCCTGTCCCCACGGCCCTCGTCCCCACAGATTTGATCAGGCTGTTGGAATAATCAAGTAAGACAAATCTACGAGGAGCTAAACCACAACATAAACAGTATTTGCAGAAAGAATTTTAAAACCATTGTTGCCAGTGAAGCCTGTATTTTGATGTAACATTACTGTCGAAGCTATGTTTCTTATTTAGATATTGGTTTAATAGTGTTTTTAGTCATTTAAGTAGCATGTTTAGCATCATTTTGTGTATGATTGGTTTGGCCATAGAGTGGGCATCACACATTATTTAGATCAGATAATCAGAAGCAGAGAGGATTCTTTTGTTCTAATGTTTGTTTCTGTGCTTTTGGACAATAAACCACAAAATAAACCACAAAACAGTCAATAACCTGCAGTGGCCTTCACAGTGTTTGTCTCTTTAATTCTGGTCCCTTCAGTCATCTGACCTGAATAATACATTCATCATACATAAACTCTATGCCCAAACCAATCATATTAAATAACAACATCTTGAAAATATGCTTGACAAAACTAGCAATTTAATTTACCAAAATGTAAGTACAAACAGCACTCCTAAATGCTGATAAACAAAAATGTCATTGTGATGAAAATAAAAAAGAATCTATATTCAAATGATTAATAACACTGTCAAACCAATATCTAAATACCTAAATACAAACAACTAGCTCCTATATTTACCTTAAACCAGAGGTGGAAAGTAATGAATTACATTTACTTGCGTTACTGTAACTGAGTAGGTTTTTTGTGTACTTGTAATTTTACTTTTATGATTTTTTTTTTGTAACTACTGTTTTTCACTATATTTACGATCACAAAATGTTGGCCTGAATTTAAAAGAAAATAAAGATACCAAAGCAATCATGTACCAGAAACTTTGGCAATGACTGATGATGACATTATGTGTTTACTTGTTTTATTTTGTCAGCACTTTCATTCGTAAAGGTTTTGCCTTTCATTAAAAACAATTCATGTGCGATCATGTGTCCCCTAGTCCTTACTTATGTTTTCAAAACAGTGGTACTTTTACTTGAGTAGAGTCATTCTACCACTTCAATGGAATGTCAAGGTCATTTAATGAGTTAATGCAACACATTTCTTACATATAGCTCCTTTAAAACAAAACAAAAAAAAATATTAATAATAATAAAACTTTTAAATTTCCATTTTTATCCAAATTGTCAGTGTGGACTTTCACAACCTTTGAAAAAAAGCTGTACAGTGTGTAGTAGTGTGATCAAGGTGTAACACAATACAGGATCCATTTAAATTTTTAAAAAAGTTGATTAATTAATTTCACATTAATTCCACAATTATTATTTATTAGATAATAATTTAAATCAATTCACATTCATTTATTAGATTAAGTGAACTGACTATTGCCATATAAATGTTTAAGTGCAATATACCAACACTTCTGGAGTGAATCTTTTATTATTATTATTATTATGGATTCATCCACGATCAATTTGTAGTAGTAAGTAATTGATGGAATCAACTTTAGCAGTGACATGTATAATAGATGGAGGTCATGACGGTGCTCATACTTTTTCTAAGTGGCTTAGAAAAAGTAAAAGTACAAATAAAAATGCACTCACATGATGGACAGAATATCTGTTTCAATTAGTCCAATCCACATCTCCCCACAGCCCTGCTGAGAAATGAAAGAACAAACCTCATGATAAAATTGAATAAACCATCCTCCAAGGTTGAATTCTTGTAATTAAGTGTAATTTAATGTATGGCAGCAAAACCATTTCCTCCTCAGATCCTGCATATACTTTTGTTTTTTTGGGAAAATCACGATCACTTTGTTCTTGCCCCGGCCACCGATTGACCTTCTCCAATTGCAGCCTTTCCGTGAATAGTGGTGACATGAGACGGGGGGGGGGCTGTGTGCTATGTTGTCACAAGATGAGTTGCTCTCTACCACTTCCATATGGCTTTCGTCATCCGTTGGGCTTCTTTCCCTTCCCTTTGTCTATTTATAAATATATAAAGTCATTTGCAACGTTCTGTTCTTGACCAGAATCTGGGGATAAGAATGGAAGAAACCACCAATACACAAATGACTTCATGTTTCTCTTTAGTGTCTTTGAAGAAGTTGCTTTGTTGCATCCCGAGAGCGTCACATACTGCCGCTCTGTCACGTCTCTTGGCGTCTGTTACACTGGGAGAGCAGAAAATTGCCGCGTGTTAGCTTTGTCACCACAGAACCTTCCATAACAAGGTATGTTTTTTTTCCCTCTGCGAACCTGTTGACACGAGCTAACGCCTATGAGTCATTTCAAACTCAACGCTGCATTTTCATAATCGCAGCTGTCCAGCGAGGACGGAGCTGTTCACCCCCCATGGTGTCCGTATGAATATGCTACTCTGTGTTACATCTGTCAAGTCGTAATTGGATGACAACGTGGAAGCTGTGAGCAGCACTTCCATCCCCTTCCCACTTTTAAAGAAGTGCTTTTATGGACGGCACGGTGGAACAGTGGCAAGCACCCAGCAAGCATGTCCATGTAGGCCCCATAAGGGCTATATTCGGGCTGACAATATGGGTCCTAAGTGTGGTTTCCATGGCGGTCCCACTCGTGTTTCCTCACATGGGGAAAAAGAGGACCACCATTCAGTGTTACTGATATCATATGGGACCTACATAATTTGCCCACTTAGCATCATTTCCAGGCTACCTGGGTATGGGCATGGGCTTGAAGTGGGCAAACATGGGTGGGGCCACCATGAAACCACAGACAAACCCGCTTGGGACCCATATTGTGTATACAATATGGCTATAAATATATATATATGTGTATATATATATATATATATATATATATATATATATATATATATATATATATATATATAAAACATTGGGTAATGGTCATGTCAGTGGACACATGACAATTACATTTGGACGCTGCTCCTAGTTCTAGGAAGGTTCCTCGTAGATGATGCAGGGTTCCTTGGTCCAGTGCAAAAGTTAGAATATCTACTTCCCAGTGTTGTTATCGTGACGTCCTGGGCGAAAACTGTTTTTTTTTGGTTCCGCTGTCCTAATCTGATCAATAATTATTATTTTTTATTTTTTTAAATAACTGTTACCAATTATTTTTGAGATTATCACTCACAAAATATGTTTTAGATTAATTCAATGCCCTCTAAGACTTTTTAAGGATCCGCGGGAACCCTGTGATGGTAAAATGCAGAGGATGAAGTTACCATTGAAAATGTTGACATGTTCCTCAGCCTCTGGTGACACATCATAGTCATTTAATGTCCTAGGTCCAGTGTTTGAAATTTAAGTGAAATTGTTTTTGTTTGGTACAAAATTGAAGATAAAATAATTACACTTAATATGTACTTAATGTGAACAATGACATAGTTATATCAGGAGTCAACTCTTCGGAGCCAGTAACCTACAACATCTGATATGAGTTTTGACGCTGACTGAAGGGTACATGGTATGGTCAGGGATATTCAGATGGAACATGTAACTTCATCAATAAATGTTGCTAAATTTTACACACTGTATCTTTAATAAATGACATTTCTTACTTACAGCAAAGTTTAAAGTTGTTTTTTTTAATTGAGTGAAATGGATTAACCTAGTTTTTCCATTGATGAGGTGCATAATATTTAAAGGAATCACAACAAAAAGCAAGAAGACTTGTATTCATTACATTTCACAAAGGTTAAACAGTCTCAACTATTGATTAATTTAACTTATATTTAACCAACAATGTTCAATGTTAACGTGACATACCAAACATACTTCAGCTAACTGTAGTTATATAAAATGTTATGGTGGAAGATTTGGTTGTTTGCATCATATACGTCTTGACATTTGGAAAACGACAAATATATATTTATATATATAGATATATATATATTTATATCTATACATATTTTTATTTATATATAAAAAGTAGTTTATTATATAGAAAGTAAGAAAAAAGATTCTTATATATAGTGATTCTGATTTGTGGTAGATGATGTAAAAATGTCACTTTTAAAGACTTTTAAAACAAAACAAAACACCAATTGAGTTATGATGAGGAAATTGTAGTTCTAGTATTCATCATCAATTTGTAACTGGGTTTGACTCCTCTTTGATTACATGGATTCCAGCTCAAGAGCAAGTTACGAGTGGGAATGTCAGGTTGCCATTTTCAAATGATTGGCTGATGAAAGGTATAATTTGGGACTGCCAAAACAGCAACTTCAAAAGCTCCCAGTGTCATATTAGTCTGGAATGTGAAAGCTGTCCAGGCAAAAAATTATCCAATTTTCAGCTAGCTTTAATTACAAAGAGGATCCCCTTTCATTGGTGGGACAATTGTTGTCCATTTTCTGAAGACCGTTATGGAAAATGATCAGGTCAAGCATATCAAGAACCATTAAAGTTGGACTGCAGTCGAGTGTCCCTGGCATGATTATATCATATTTGATATATATGATGGCAATGTAAATGGTCTGTATTTATATAGCGCTTTTCTACTCTTGACGGCCACTCAAAGCTGCTTTCGCCATTCATCCATTCACTCACAGTTCATCTAAGTGCAGTGCATTCAGTCATCTTTCATACTCATTCACACACCTACACACATAGGGGGTTAAGTGTCTTGCCCAAGGACACATCGGCATGTTGACTGGCTGAGCCGGGAATCGGACCCACAAACTTCCAGTTGAACGACGACTCGCTCTACCACTGAGCTACCGTCAAACAAAGAGAGTTTGTTGTGCTAAACTCAAACAGTACAAGACACAATGATAACAGCGATGGTCATTGTCCAATCATTCAATGTCCAAAACCTACCTTCTTTAATAACTGTTGTTTATGCTTGTAAGTGGGTAAATGGTCATTTGCATTCTAGCTGTGTGGGTTTTTTTTTTACTTTCTTGCCAGCAAAATAAAAAAATATATACATTGTGGTAAATGTGTCATTGTGTTTGAAAACTGTTGCTCATGGGCAGTGGCCTGTCTAATCTAAATAAAGTTAAAAGCTGTAACAGCAACTGAATTATGGAAAATCCAATTCATGATTGCAACATTTCTCCTGTCTTTGTAGGTTCAACCAGCTAAGCTACGAGTATTATCCTTGATTATAAGAGTGAACCTGTAAGTATTCTCAGACACACAAAGTTCACGTATTGCGTGTGAATGCACACCAGCACCTGTTCATTTTCTCACAGTTTAACACACTATGACGCCCATCTGCAAATACTCATTCGTATACACTCCTATCATCCAATCTACATTAAAAATAATAACATAATTGGCATTGGATAATGGATTTCAATAACCCACTGGAATTGGTAGGCCATTATTAATTCAATTAATATGACATCACAAGTCAAGGACACAAACAAAGAAGCATTTCTTTTGACGCCAACTCCAAATATTTACTTGTCTCATTGTATAATAACATCCACACAAAAGAAAAATAAGGTGATCTAGGACCGCTGACCTCACCATCTTGCTTTTTATTTCATTCAGGGACATTTGTGCAAACTTCCATGAATTTATTTGTGTGTCAAGTTTCGTGAAAATGTGACTTTCCAGTCCATCACAGGGTCACAAACAAGCATCCAACCTCACGCTCACTTTAGAGTTTCCAACATTTGTTCAAAGTGAGATAAGGGCATCCAATTTGCCTAATCCCCATATTGCGTAGTAAGTAGAGAGGTCCAACAGGTGTATCAAGTTTGGCCAATGAACTTTGCAGTAAGCCCAACACACTCACCAAAGTCCGTCCTGATCCGACGACATTTGTCTGACCATGACCCAACTCCTGGGGGCGCTATAGAGCCCTGGGGCTACAAACGGGTTTCAAAAGTTCAAAATTTCAAAAGTTTTTATGCACGTCAACTCCCAGAGCGTGACGTGGGAGAACAATAATTATCTCGACAGGAACAATAGGTTCCTCGCACTTGGTGCCAGGAGCCGTTAGCCCTGGCACATTCGTGCTTGGGCCCTAATTATTTTAGTCCCTTGGCAAATACTTCTGCCTCTCTGCCCCAACTCCCAGATCTTTTACAAACATTTTGCGACAAGGAGGTGGGATGTGTCCAGAGGCTTATTTGTGAGCCTGCAGGGTGTGGCAGGTACAGTAAGCCTCCACCTCAAAGGCAACAGCTCCCTCCCATGTAATTGCTCTTCATCAGATCAAGATGCATAACATTCCTTTAGAGTGTTTCAAGTGTCTACCGCCAAAAGACACAGAACTAACTGCCATCAAAGGGGACTATCTCCAGTCTAGATCAGCAGTGGCTGATGGGATGTCATTGTGTCATTAGCTCAGGTTTCAGACTACACCCTGTTAATAAATGCATACAGGCAAAAAGCACACAACCAATCAGGATATGTGAAGAATACTCAAGCCCAATAAGCCAGCAACCAAACCAAATAGTGGTATTCTCCCTAATAAGTGATACTCTTTATCAGTGCCAGGACCAGTGAGTTCTAGTGAGTCAGAGGAAGGACGCATCCTCAGGCAAAGCAGAGATAAGGGCCTTTGATAGAATTAAGCCAACGTCAAACAGCCAGTAGATGAGTCCTATGGAGATAAAGCAGCCAGGACTGACAGGTCTGATAATAGTCCAAACAAAGAGAAAGTGGAGATTAAGGGGTTCCTTTTCAGAGAGTTAAGTGGACTGCCCAGAGGATACTCCAAAACATGGCTCATCTGTCACAGACAGGAGGAATGGATACCATCACTGGCGCTTTGTATAGGTAAAGATAGCATCTAAGAATGTACGTCGACTATGGAAGCTAATCAAACTGGCAAGGAAAGCATGAGAAAACACACACACACACACAAATGCATGCAAATAAATAACACATTTTTATTTGGAAGGCACGTGTGCTGGAAGGTTGGTAACACTTTACATTAAACTAATAGTATGGTACTAATTATTTATTATTTCTAATGCAAGGTAATATCCACATAGCCTGGTAACGAGAATTACTTCAGGCTACTATTAGTTGTATACCTTCAGATTAAAATTTTAGAATTGAAATCTTGAAATGTGCCCTCCTTCATGTCCCTCACACTTTTTCCATTGTTGTGGTGCATTTACTCAAGCAAAAAACAATGCAAGCGTATCTCAGGCTAGCCTTTGTTAGTCACTGTCAGCAACAACACTGTACACAGTATTGTGCACACAAAAACTAGTGCAGTGCCCGTGCAAACTGTTTTTGTGTGTGTTTTTGGTAATTGCTGGTGTGTTTTGAGTGCTCACTGTTACTATTACACAGCAAAAGTTCACTGACATTTTTATTTGTGTATGGTAGAAAGCAAAAACTGATACTGACATAATGGCATACAATAAATATAGAAAATGGAACTACATAGTTGCATAACAATTTATAATGGTGATATTAGGTGACATGTATTTGGATATCTGTGTACAGGTAGCAGGAGTTTAGATTAGATTTACATACATCACCCGTTTAAATTTGGGACCTTGCACCCACAATTGTTGTTTGCTTATTCAAAGTCTTAAGACTGTCCAAAGTAGGCTGGGCTATTCGAAGTGTCAGTTAATTGCAGATCTTGTATTACATAGTTTTGAATAGCCACTGCATACATGTGTTTGTTGGCGTGTTGTTGCAAAATGCGCAGACTCATTGTAATGCAAGCAAACTGCGTTCAGGGAGTCTTTATTGTTGAGGTCAGCCATAATAATCACCCCACAGTGCTGTGTGAGTGAGAGGGGGACTGGTGAAAGCCAATGTGTGCTTCTTTTACCTATATATTTAATGATATATATTGCAAGTAGCAAGACACCTGTCAAGTTTGAAATCAATCGGACCGTCGGTTCAAGAGATATGCAGACAGACAGACCGTCCTGCAATTTTTAGATAGATATACTGTATACACATAAAATTGTAAAACTAAGAGGTTGGGGGAAAAATTGTGCACAATTCTGTGTGTGGATGTCAGTGTGTCATAACTCCTGGATTACACTTTTTTTTTGTTCTGTTTGCTTTAGTTCTGTCTCTGGTTTCCTGTTTTGTATTGTACTTCATCCTAGTGTGTGTAGTGTGTGTACTTTGTGGAGTTTTGCTTTCTGTCCCACGTTCCCTGTTGATTGTGTGCCCCACCCTAATGTGTTTGACTTGTGTCTTGTTAGTTTCACCTGTGTCCTGTGAATATTCCTGTCTCCCTAGTGTCATTAGTGTCTGTGCTCCTCGGTGTCTTTGTTGGTTCATTTGCTTTGTTTATTTCTTGTCACTTTTCAGTCCTAACTGTCACTCTAGTTTTTCATGCTCTTGTTTTCATGCGTTCCTGGGGCCAGTTGCATGAAACTAGGATAAGGGATTAAGTCGGGCTATGTTACTTATCCTAAACTTACCCTCAAATTCGGTTGCACGAAAGCAGTGTCACAAAAGTTACCGTGGCTATTTATTCTTTGCTCTTTGCTCACACCGACGCAGTTTTTTTTACCTCCGTTTTATTACCCTGCATTAAATATTACAGTGATGACATGTGGTTCATGTGATGACTGACGTTTGTGTTTGATTAAAATGTTTTTATTGTGATAGATGATTAGAAACAGCTGAGGTTTGTAAAGGTGGTTTCAATCAAGTCAGTGAAGAGAGCAATCATATAAAATACTCATTCATTCATCTGTGTTTGTGTCACATATTCACATGGAAAAGTGGAAAATCTAAATAAAGGCATGATTTCCCGCATCAGAACGGTATGTGATAAAGACAGTGACTATGTATTTGTGACCTCTGAATATCAATACACTGGCACAGAAACTTTATCTTTCAGTCAGCTGGTTTTAATGCGGGTAACGTCTCTTCAGAACACCCTTTAGCGCCTTCTATCAGCCATAAACTGGTATGGCAAACAAGTCACTCTATAAGAATATTAATTGGCAATTTCACAAATCACAGTTGCAGCAGGAAAACTCATGTTGTGTTACAGTTTTCTGTCGTGAACACAAATCCACAAATCACAGTTGCAGCAGGAAAACTCATGTTGTGTTACAGTTTTCTGTCGTGAACACAAATCCACATCGAATGTCCTCCAGGACAAACATGAAGGAGATTTTACACTTTAGAGTGAACTTTTCTTTTTCTTTAATCAAACTGTGAGGTAACTGTTTAAATTGCAACAATGACGATTTCAGTGGAGCTCATTTGTCATCAGTGCAAAGTATTTACATCATTTTTTGATTTTTGATGTTCCAGCTGCTCATCAGGTGTGCTGGAAAGTGAGCAACAATGTAACAACAAGTGTCCCATCTTGCTCTATTTTGATTGTACGACATATTGTCGTGTGTGGTTGCATATTTGTTGGTGCGGCGTATTTGTAGCCCATGTCTTGTCTTCTCAGTTTGCTATGTCTGTTTGCATGGGTTTGCTTAAGGTGTCGTGTGTCCATTGTTTATGTTACCATCTGTTAGTTTATTTTATCACAACTTTTAAGCAGTAAAGTAGAAGTTAAGAAGTAAAAGTTAAACAGTAAAGTAGAAGTTGAGCAAGGACATGTATAGCCTACATGGCCACAGTTGCCCAAACAACAGCCCGTTTGAAACGATATGGCTATGCTGTTTTTCATGATCATCATTTTCTTTCACTTGTTTTTTGATAAATGTGAGCACACCTGTTCAAATGTATGTATGTACAAAAACTCACTGATCTTGATGAGCACATCAGGACCTGCAAAAATTGGGATCTCGTCCAGTTTTATGGAGATCCAGTGGCTCTTGCTGGAATTCTGGTTAAAAATGCATTTTCACATTGTTTGTTCCCACTAGCCACGAAACAGGCTTCTGCCCAAACAGACGGCCCACCCTCAACTGTAGCAGCAATGGCCAATCACGCCTTCTCCACAATGATAACCTCAGGTTTACTCTTGTCTGCCAGTCCTGTCACTGATTCTTCTACAAAATCCAGCTCAAGACCCTACATCGGTCAAAGATCTGTTGTTGTAATAACAACTCTTTATAGCCAGCTAACCATTCTAGATCAGTACAAGTTGTTGTGATTCATCCAGTGGTAAGTTACAGTCTGGAGGACATTAAGAATCAAAACAGTAATCATGGCTTGGTTTGTGCCTGAAATCTTGAAAAGCTGCTCTCCTGCTGCAGTCAAAGCGAAACGAGTGAAGGAAAAAAAAATGAATGATGAGCAGTTAATGCTGAGGCGGCAGAAAAGGGGAGACGGTCACAGCACTCAGCTGAAACGCACTCTGGCACAACACTAACAAAGGAAATGAGCAAACCACACAGCAAATAACAGGCTTTTATTCAACACTGTGGGCCCCGCAGCTTACATCTGGGTGCCAACTCTAGTCACTTACAAATAAATGGATTTATGAGGAATATTACACACAAATAACTGCATTTGTCTAGACGGGACATTATTTTGGATTTACTTACACTGGCAAGTTCAATTTTAACAAATGCTTTTATTAGTACATGTCAGACATTTACAGCTTGCAAATTTGCACTTAGGAGTCAATGGCAGCATTCAGCAAATAAACTCAGTGTAAAACTACACAGATTGGTATTTCCTGCCAGAAAATCACAAATTACAGTTTCTTCAAAATATACATCCATGTCAAGAATGTAGTGTATTGAAATTCCACAGTTACTGTATAGGCCCCCGATGCTTGTTTCAAGCAACAAATGATTTACACGTGAACAAATTTCCACCGGATATGGTCAAATGAATTTGGAAATAAATGCTTTAATGTATGTTAATATGGTTCTGCAGTCATTTATTGTTCCAGTATGTGAGCCAACAGGCAAAGGATAAGTTAAATTTAACTGTCCTCCACAACAAAATATGGCAGACAGAAACAATACATTAACATGGTCCATATACTACTCCCACAGATTGTATTGTATTTATTTTTTATTTAAACCCAAAATGTCAGGCAGCAAGGGGCTGGGTCACATAAGGATAATGGAACACACCTGCTGAAAGTTTCATTTTGTGATATGGAGTAAATCCTGACCTAGATTAAATACTGTATGTTTTGGTGTTTCACATTAGCCAAAACAATTCACAGAGTACCACTGACAAATCATAACATTCACTGTCACATTCAGCTACAGCTCTGTTGTGTACAAGTTTGTTTTTTAGTCCTTCTGAGGTGGCTCTTCCATTTGCTTTCGCATCAACTTGATTTTTAGCGTGTAATATTCCTCTTGCAGCTTGAGGACGGCCTCTTGTCTTCTCAACACGGACATTTCCAAATCCATTCGCTCTTGCAAAGAGGTGCAGTGGGCTGTGGTTGGAGAAGTAGAGCAGGGAGTATCTGGGTGTTCTCCAGAGGCCATTAAGAAGGAGGCATGGGCAGCACCGAACTGTGCTACATGTGATCTCGGGAGACTGGTAAAAGCCGTCATTTTCTGTTCTCCTGGAGAGGTGGGCGGTTGTGGGTATGTAGAGAACTCGTGTCCTGCCAGCGGACATTTGTTTGTGAAACTGTCATCATCTGTGTGACTGTTCAGATCTTTTTCACATCTGAAACTGGAAATAAAAATAATCAATGAATGTGTTTAATAAGCTGTTACACATACAGGGCCATACCTATTTATTATACCTTATCCTCAAGGAAACTGAACACAGCATTGTGTAAAGAAATATCTTCATCAACACGAAATGCCCAAAATGACTAAGCACTGTAGTACCAGGCCTGCCTGTATGTGGTACTGTAGCACTGCTACAGAAATACAGCAAAACTGGAGAAGATGATGTTGAGCATGTGAATGCGGCATGTGCACTGTGTACAAACCTTTTTTAATAAAGCTTTATTCAACTAAGCATACATAACAATGTATACAATTACAGAAAAAGAGACACTAAAAGTTATGATAAAGTGAACAGACCAAACAATCTCCTAACACTAGACACTAGGAGGACAACGGGAGGTGGATCTATGACATCAACGTTTCCCCAAAGTATCATATTGGTTGTCTACACAAAATTGGACCACTCTGGCACCTGTTTGCAAAAGACAGAGTTTCAGTGCTCCCCAAATGCAGGTTTCGTTGTGAGTAGAAAGCTTAAAAATGTAGATTGGCGTCATGTTTATGATTTGCAAATGAAAATTCATGTCACCAGCAATTATGCCCCTGTTGTACGATAGCAGCTGTCAGTCACACTGGTGTCCAATCATATGTGTTGTGCTTTATCATCTATTTGACCCCTAAATGGGATCATAATTTACAAAACTGGCATCATGTTTTGTTGAAGAAGACCTGAAACTAGCGATGCATACCATTAACTGCTCAGGAAAATGATTACAGTTGTTGAGAAGAAGAAGCTCATTTTCCCAAAGACTTCCATTCAAAGTGAATCCAAGCTTCAGACATACAATATATTCAGATTTGATGTTAATGGTGCATTCCATTAGTAGTACGTTAAGTACAGGTATGAATGCAACAAATGAATAAATGAATGAATAAATAAATAAATAAACTACCGGTTTTGTTGAGTTTCCACCAAGTCTGACAACGAGCAGTCTTCTCCATCTTGGTGCAGCATATCTGAGAGGTTCATCACTGAAATCACTAATTGGGTCACAGCACTTAACTCGTCAAGGGACACACCTCCATCTGTAAATAAAAGAATGATGTCATGTCTGGATAAAAATTCTTACTTTGCAGATTTAATGATACATATTATTTTTAGTTCTTACACCTAATCATGTACCTGATTGCCTTTTCTGTCGTTTGATCTCCTCCCTCGACTTTGACAGCAGATTTTCCCACTTTTTGTTGCAGTCAGAAACTGTGCGCTGAATCTGGGGAAAGGTGGTATTTATGGCTTGGGTTATTTCCTCCCACGCCTGTCTTTTATCTTGTATCGATACTCCAGTGCTACATTTTCCTCTGATTATGTCTTTCTTCTCCTGCATTAACTGGGCCAGGAGGAGACACTCCTGATCTGTCCAGTTAGGTCTTCGCTTCCTGCTGGACATTCCTTCAAGAAGCTGGAGAGGCATTTTTCTAAAAACAAAACAGAATTACACATAGACAATCTGAAAACTTGACTATTTAATATGTTACGGTTTGCACATTTATTTCCACTTGCCGTACATCCAAGTTACATTTCTATCCACATGTATCCAAGCTACTCGAGGATCAACAACACATAGAAATATTCCCTTGATTTTCAGTTTGTGAATGACGATCTATAGATTCCAACAGTAAGACAACGTAACCTAATGTCACATAGTGACCTGAGGGACGAAAAACCTTGTTACACCAAAACTTAGTAAAGCTTCTCAAATGGACACATCCATCCAACTGCTAGATAGATTTCAGTAAATATCTTCCAATTCCTTAATCTATCATAGCCGTCAAAGATATCAAAGTGTCCAAAGTGTAGCTTTTATCTAAAGAACAAAATAACATCGAAAGGCCACAAAGCCACGTTCCTTTCCTTGCTAATTTAATCAAATGTTTAAGGCCAACAGTTAACTCCAACTGTTAATAAATGACAATGTGTCAAATCAAATCTTGCATCAACCACCCGGCCTAACCCTGAACTAAACTAACTTAACTTTGGCTCCTACATTATGTATATATATGTATATATGTGTACATATATATATATACATATATATACATATGTACAGTATGCTGCTGTAGACAATCTGCTTCAATGTTTTCAGAGATACAGAAGTCCTATTCTTCTTCTGACAAGTTCACTGTACACTATGGGTGCAATGTGTCCTCCACGGTTCAAAGTTCTTCTTCTTCTAATGATCATTTCTGGCAGGCTGTACACCGAGAAGTGAACAGCTGCCCTCCACAGCACAAAGTTCTCAATCACAGTTTGAATTTCTTTACCACAACTCGTCAACGCAGTCCAAAGCTCCCCATCGCAGTGATGTGTGGTTGTCACTTGAAATCCTTCCTCTTCTTCTTCTACTACCAATACTTTCCGGCAGGCTGTGCACCAAGAGGTGCAATGTTGTAATGTCATTTCAAAAAAAGTCTACTCATTCTCCTCTGACCTCTGGCATTTTTGCTGAGAAAACGGTTATTTACTGGATATTTTCTGCGGAAACCTGAAAATCCCAGTGGATAAGCAATATCAGCAGCCTAGCCCATCTGGCACCAAGAATCCTGCCACACTTAAAGTCACTTAAAGGTTCAATGTGTGAAACATTGTGTTGTCTAATGACAAACTGACCGTACAACCCTACATCCCAATCACTCACTAGTGATGGGATGTAGTGTGCAGAGGAGCGTATCAAGGCTTGCTTCTTTAAGGGCGAGTGACATCACTAATGGCGTCTGAAGCCTCACTGGTTTAGGAAGTCGTTCGAGTTTTAATGTGCTTTATGAACATAATTCAACAAGTCCTCCAACTGAAACATACCTATGGGTTGTTTTGGTCAACCCCTGAATACAACTCATAGGTATTTCTACTCAACTAGGCACAATGTTTCAGAGGTTAAGGTTATGGCTCACAGAAGGAGTGAGGTTAGGGTTAGGGTTAAACAAAATCATGGTTAGGCAGTGAAAATTCAAAATAAAAATGAGCGTGTGTAAAAATGTAACATGGGAGTTGAACGCATTTCAACCACACCAAATACAAAGCTTTAACCACTAAGCAAACTGCCAGTAGATATCAAAGACCTTGACTCAAACTCTCCTATGGTTTGTAATTCCAGCATACGACTCACAGGTACATTTCAGTCTCTTACCACAATGGATCAACTCACACTTTGTGGGTTAGTGTTGGTGATTTGTTTCATTTTTTTTTATACTGCTGTGAACATTTTGAGAATCCACTGCGCTCTTCATGTTATTAAAATTCTAAGAAAACAATATTCATTGATAAACATTTGACAAGTAATTTTAGATTTCATTGTATTGTCATGTTGCATACCCATAATAAATCAAAAATAGAGATTAATTCATTAAGATTAATTAATTTATTTATTTAACTTGGCAGTCATTCCCATGGCTGCACTTTTGCAATTTGTTGTATTACAAATTGATAAACATTTGTGAATGTTGTTGTAAACCATTTTGGCTGGAAGGTTCAAGGCTTCAAGAAGCTTCATCTAGCCCCTCCCTTACCCATGAATGTCACGTTAACAAACTACGGTAGCTTTTGCTTTGAAGATTTGCTTCCAAGTGGTACACATCTAACCCGATCAGAATGTGTGTTGTTGATGATGTAAAAAATATTCAAACAAGCAAACAAGCCTACCTGGGACTATTTACAACAAACCAGACAATCTTCAAACTGTCAAACAGACGTTCTAAAGACTGCTTTGATGCATCGAAGTGGTTAAGTTTAAGCTCATCAACCAACCCTCTCCTCTCCTGTGCTCAGGTTTTTATTTTCTTTTTCTTTTTATCCGGTAAATAACTGATAATAACTGATGATGAGCACCTATTCATCACCACTAGACACTGATTAAACCTTTTGTGTTCCTCTGAGGCAATCTTTTCCTTGACCTTATAATTTATTTGCTTAACCTTGGTGTGAAAACAGTGTGAAACCATTTATTTGCATTGCCTTGAAAACCATACACTTTTCATAATCAATTATGCACTTATGCAAATACAATTATGGGTAGTATGTATATTTTCCACCAATAGACCCCTTCCCTATATGTTACACAGTGCTCATTTTCTTCCTTTTAGACATTGTCATGTCTGCAATGAATTGCTGCCTTGTGATTGGACAAGATGAACTGGATATGTGCATGATCAAGCAGTTGAACAGTTGTACCTAATTTAGGTTTATTTCTTAGACCGTATAGGAATCTGCCCCGTGTGGCTTTTTTCCACTTTTTAACCACACATGATGAGATGGGAATTCTAAGTCAGCAATTCCCAGATTTCCAAAGGTTTCCCTATGGGTTAGGAATCCATCACTTTCCACTTGATCCCCCGCCAGTAGGGCTGCTGGTGCCAATCCCAGCTGACGAAAGGTAGAGAACAGGTCGGCAGTCCATTGCAAGACCAAAATATAGAAACAACCATTTGCTTTCACATCCACATCTATGATCAATTTTGAGTGTCCAATTAACCTCTGTAAGGAAACCAGAGAACCCGGAGAAAACCCATGTACACACTGGGAGAACATGCAAATTACACACAGAAAGACCCAGACCAGGAAGCAAAGCTTCTTACGTGTTCCACTGTGTGGCCCCATCTGTTTTCCTGTTTCCCTAATTATTATTTAGGAATGATGAGTCATCGATTCCCAAGTATTGTTTTCATGTTTATTTTTTTATGTCATCATCTTCCACCATTTAAAATTTTCAGCAAATTTCAACAATTCATTATGTCAAAATGTCCAACTTAGACACACTCACTAACATTTCTGTGTGTGTGTGTGTGCTATTTACACTTTTTTATGCTGAACATTTTCTGCAATTTTCCACCCATTGAAAATAAACAGCAACATGAGGATTTAGCATCCCCAACTGTATTTAGTGAGGAAACGCATATCTTCTAGTTTGAGCTCTGATAACTCCATGGTTTCTCTGTGTTGCTTGTTTTGCTAATTTGCCCACCTCATTTTCCCTCACTCTTTTTCATGTGCTGGAACCCACATCATTTGGTGAATGAGTGTGACATGGACTTTGTCATAATTTAATCATTCAACATATGATCACGTGTTTGAAAGGCAAACCCTTCTACTTAAGTGTTTTTACAATTAAGTTTTTATATTTAAGAGATTTTTGAATTTTTCATATTTTACATACCTGTGAAATGAATGGAGGCGAACAGTGGTTTGGTGCCAGGTCGGACTCTTATGGGATGTAAGTACTTCAAGGCACAAAAGCCACAGGAACAAATACGTCCCAAATAAACCCTTAAGGTGAAACGTTAAGGATTTCCTCTCTTTGCTCAGGGAAAAATCCGCTGCGTCGCAGGACAATGACGTCGTCTATTGGTGACGTGTCAGTTTGTTTACAGGGCTGCAGCAGCGCGAACATGGCTGTGGATATAACTCTTCTCTTTAAAGCCAGTGTCAAGACAGTGAAAACCAGAAACAAGGCGATAGGAATCGGCTTCGACTCCACCAAAGATGAGATTTTCAAGCGGAGCAGACCCAAGAGCGGCTTCTCTCCCAGGGCGAAAGAAGTGGTGAGTGCTTCCCAGAGCTAGCTTTAGCTAACAGCATTAGGATCTACTGTGACTTTGAGTGCTGACTACTGGAACGAATATACTGTGAATCCCAATATGCTGTGATACTATTCTGTAAATCCCAGTTATGCAACAGAAGGAGGGCTCACATAGAAAGAATAAACAAATATCTGACTCGCGCCTTGTATTTTAACAGTTCTAAGTTTATTTATGGTAGTGCCCAGATGGAAGCTGCTCAGACAGTGAAAAAAGTCCATATCAGACTTTCCTCAGTCAAATTAAGATGAGCAACTCCATTTAAAGATTCCTCTGCAGCTAGTTAGTTAGTTATTGACTCAAAAGGTATATAGAATAGGTTAAAACAATAAAAACATTATCAGCCAAGTCCACTCTTGAGTCCTTAGGCATCTCTTGATTTTTCAAACTTGATGGGCAATTGTGTAGCATCAGACTTTGTGTAGCAACACAGCATTTTTGTGCTTTGGACATTTCTCACTGTCTGCACAGGCCTATTTAAGTTTAGTGTCCAAAGATTCGTCATCTTTTTGTGCAAGTCTTCCTTCATTTGCACAAGACTATGTCCTGACCTTCACACACCAGAGTGAAAGATTTTTAAAGCATGATATTCCAAGACGATGCTCAGTTTTTGTGATGTACTGATTTTCAAAATACAGGGTTCTGATAAACACTATCTTGTTGTGCCTAAAATCCCCCATGCATATCAATTGCAAGCGCTGCCCAAAGCACTTAAACATATTGAAATGAAAGACATGTTATGTAAATTAGGTGATGTTTTATGTGAAAACAGTTTCACAGCTTAACACTGTAGAAATTAAATTAACTTTATAGTAGGGAGGCACAATATTGGACTTTTTGCCAATATCCGATATGCTGAAATATTAGTTGTGCATGGTCTGATAACTGATACTGATATGAGAATATGATTCTTTTGATATTGAAATATATGTCTATATGAATCAAATCAATATTTCTGTCAAGCTTAAAGGAAAATTCACCGCTGGAAATATGAATGTTTATTAAAACTGGGTCAATGTGAAATAATATTTGAAGTAGGTGCTGACTTGGCCGAGAAAGGTAGATAATTTATTTTTGGCTCATGTGGATGAACAACGACAACATGGCTTGCTGCCCTGCGAGGCTATTCCTCACTCCTTCACACAGTCTTAGGCCACACCCCCTTCTTACAAAGTATAGAGTGCTAGTTGTGTAAACACACAAATCCCCATGAGGAAGTAGTTGGCAAATAAATCACAGACTTGTAAATGAATTGTGTTTTTTTCTATAGTGCTAAATTGTACCCGGGATGTGCAGTTAAGGAAAGGACAAAGCAATAAGTTTCCCGTAATTTGCCAGTCAGAGATTCAGAGTGGCTGCATTGCAGGCTAACACTGCAGGCTAATGCTATCAGCTATCAACCACCCGGAGTTTGGAGAAGACACTGAAATGCGTTTGCTGTCTCCATTTCAAGCAGGAAGACGTCACTGAGAGGTAAGACTGTTGCTAATATTCCACTCTATTACGGCTCACATTGTGATATAGTTGTCAGCAGTAAAGCAGTAAAGTTACTGTATCAAAGTAATGTTTGATAGACAGTTACATGTAAGTAAGCTGTTAGCAAAGTAAAGTCACTGTTTTTGCTTGAGATTTATTTAAGTGTTATTCAAATGTTTTCAATGTTATTCATGTTTGTTGAAGATGTCACAGACAATATTTTCACACGACGGTCATTTTCAGAGTGCGCTAACATCTAATGTTATTCATAGCCTACTGTATATAGACAGGTGATGATCGTTGACTCACCAGGTTTTAGTGAAAAATACTGCCATTACGTCTTTATGGTAGATGTCACAATGGAGATACTCCACACAGAACTGGGGAAAATAAATATAAAAAACAGCAGAATAATAATGGAAATTACATTTGCTATGTTGATAATTGTAATAAGTAAATCAAACATTTTTTTATTAAAAACGTTTAGGCTACAGAGGCCACCGGATCTGTAACCATGGAACCAGTGGCTTTCAGAAGGAACATGACTGTGACATGAGATTATAGACCTGGGCCTTGACATGGAGGTGAGTGTCACCCCGCTCTGCGTCTATCCAAAAAATCATCAGAAACAATTTCTTAAAACATTCAGCCAGTGTATTATATAGTGTGAATTGTTCATTAATTCATGAATGAACAATTCACATTACCACACAAACATACTGGTGAGAATATTTGCCCTTGTACACTTGATTGTTCTCCAAATCCTAATGACCATGCTTTAATTTCTCATTCTTTCTCCTTTTCTCTTTTTAATTTGATCTATAATTGTATTCCATTTTCCTTTCAGGAGAAGCATGGTTCAATCAGGAGTGTGTGCTCCTCTTCCAGACTCCTCCAGCTGAGCCAAATCAGATTCTGCCACTGCTCTATATATTTCATGATTTATATTTTGTTTGTATATTGTGTGAGACATTCTTTCAGATTTTTCTACTTGTTTATTTTTATTTGTACCCTTGAATATGATGTCAAAATACTTTACTTTGTGAATAATAAAGCGTTTTTATCACCTTACCCTGCACTGTTCAGAAGTTCAGTTTTGACCATCGTTCTGTTGACTGTTGTCATCAGTCAACAGAGTAGCTCAGTAGCGCTGCTTCTGCAGTGTTTATCAACCTTTTTTTATCAACCTTTATCATCACTTTTTCCTCTAATAATACTCTAAAGAAGCAACACTAAGGGCTAGAAAATAAACCACAACCAACATGAATTGAAATTTTTAATTCAAAAAAGAAAAATGTCATACTTATTATAGCTCTTCATGAGCATTAACAGTCTCTTTATAGACACAGTACTGCTTTTTAGGAGCTGAGTTTCTTCTTTTGATGTTCTGAACTATGCGCCAACCGGGTACCCAACTCTCAATTCAATCAGAGAGATTGCAGAGAGAGATTGCATTGTTTACCCAAGTGCACACACAGAGAGGGGACTCCTCACACGACTTGTCGACTTTTGCCACTGACGTTGACGCGTCGACACATCGGCTTTTCTCTTAATGCCCTAGTACTTTCTTGGGAAACAGTGACATTGCTCATAAATATGGTCAAATCTTGCAATAACACAAAGTGTTATTAAGTGCCTTTTCTAAATATATATCACCAAGAGTGGAAAGTAAGGGTAAATAAACCACTCTGGGCACTGATGCCTGTAATATGCTTGCAGCTGCCCAGCAACTTCCATTTGGACACCTACCCTGCGTGGCTGACTGCTTTAGCTCTCTCACAAATGTGAATGTGTGAGTTTCTAAGGACATTCTCAGGTGGAGTTTTTTGTCGTGATGTTATACAGGATGGCGGTCATACGTGTTGGCCTTTATTTTAAAATGACCTGGTTGGCACTTGAAAGGTCTGATTTTCTTTGTGTAGTTCTGTTTTTAAACAGGAAGATACATTTAAACAATGGCGTCTGAAATACACATTCTGATTACTCATTAATTACATCATTAGAAGAAAAGCAATCCTTTAATTGCAGTTATAATCTAGATTAACAAATTTCAAAATGTGAGATCATTTTTTTTTTTTATCTATTGACAGTCCTAATATATATTATTGTCGATTCCACGTATTTGTACAATCAATATTTCATTCATGATATTTAGTGTATTTCACATATTCAATATAACAAATAAGATGATTATCAATTCAACAGCTTTTAAACAAGAAAAAGATATCAAAGATACAAAACATGCCATATCATGATATGACAATATCCAAAATCATGTCTGACACTATAGCACATTTCAACAAACAAGTCCAGACCTCATCTGAAGTAAGCAATAAGAAAAACAACAAAGTAAATGCAACAAGCTTCTCTGATAATAACTTGAACTAATTAAATTGGCTGTTCAATATTGGACAAATGTTCAGCTACACACATTTTGATTACAGTACCTGTTTTAACTAATCTTTAATTGTTTGAAATTTCAAATAAGCATAAATATATTTGTGAAAATAAGTCGTTCTGAAGCCCCTGTCATGGGATATTGACCTTATAATCTTGGCAGGAAAGACAATGTTGGCGTTTAATTAGGTCAGGCATCTAGGAAACTGTAAAGCATCACCAGTGCTTGGCAGTAGGAGATGGATCATTGGCAACGAAAGGCTTTCCTCTATATGTCATGAGTTTTGTTTATACAGCCACAAGTACTTGGCTTTAACATGAATATCATGGAACACAAAACTCTTCAAAGGCACCTTGAAGAACCACTTTACGGGAGTCATTTAAGTTTTACCTGCTGTCTCCAACCTCCAGTCTGAGGCCAAGCTTTACACAAGCTCTGCACAACTAGCTTTTTGTTTCATTCCTGTACATTGATATTAGAACTGGTGGTTTAATAAAAGCACTGTTGCTGATTCAAAAGAAACCAAAACCTATCCTGTGGTGCCTGCCCTCTACTTCTCCTCATCCCCCCACCGCTGTCTCCCTCTCTCTGCAGATATCATCTCAAACCGTCCTGCTAAAGCAGCTTTTGCAGAAATTGAAAATGCAAGTTTGGAATGTCCTGGCTGCTTACAGTTATGTCGCGGTTTTCACCCACATCTCCCCCAGCTCAACTATCCTCTCTGAACAGCCTGACATAGGCAACATTTTTTTTGCCTCTTCACATGTATGATTCCATAAACATGCTGCAATAACATTTTCTTTTGGCTCTGGAGCAATTTCTTGGGGAAAGCCGATCTTCCCAAGAGCCAGTGATTAAAGGTGGAAGATCAAAACAAAGAAAATATTAAATTAGGTCCCCAGTAACAATGTTGACGGCCGTCAGCTAATGTGCAACAGATGTGAGTGCCCTTTTACATATATATAACTCTCCAAGTTCCCACTGAAGCTTCACAAATTTAGAAAGAAAACATCAAAGTTGACAAATACTCAGTGGTCCTGTGAGGCTTTTTCCACTCAAAAGGCAGCTCCATGAGAAAGGAAATGTAGCTTCTCTCAAGGCAATGCAAAAAAAAGAGGCTTGATTGACTAATAAGAGGGCCAGTGTTTGCAGGGTGGGGTTTGGTCTGGGGTCTGTTGGTGGAACTGTGATCTCCATTTCACCGCATCACCTCATCTTTCTCCCGTAGCCTGCTGCCCCTCTCAAGTTTAAATTTATAAAAAAAACTGTTAAATTGTGGATCAAAAATAGCATTTGCATCCCCACCATGCATACCTCTGCTATTGGTATTTCAAAATTGCAGTGTTTTCTTCTGGGTGATAAAAAGGGTCAGACAGACTTGTGTTGCTCTCAAGTGTCCACACTGAAATAATATGCCCACTGATTCTCTAAACAACAGCTTGAGTTCAAGATACTATATTTTTGCTTGTGATAATGGATTTCAAACATTCTGAAATTGAACAAAAATGTACATACCTCAGAATGGAAGAGAATTGTATTGTCCAGCAGGGAAATTTGATTTCATCTCACCAGCAGGTAAACATGCCATCAGTGCAGGTATGCCTTAATATCCAGAAAATTCATGGCTACACTTTCACATTTAAATTGACTGTAGTTAGTAGTTGGTGTATCACAAACCCAATGATATACACGCCAATGTGTGAGTGTGTTTTTGTGAAGGAGTGAATGATATCAATCATATAAAGTCAATGAAAGAAAATGATTTTACTCTATTCTATTCCATGATACTGTATGTTGAATCATTAGTGGGTACATTTGAGGCCAAACGTAGGACTGATTTGTCGAATATTTGTTTATGACTTTGTTAGATTAAACTGAAAAAGAGGTTAACATTATAACATTCATTCATTTCAAGCATTTATGGAATGATGTGTGTGGAAATGCACTGCTCAAGAAAATTAAGGGCACACTTAAACTTTGTTTGTGGTCTTGGTTTGGTTTTTGGATGTTATAATATTTTGTTGTCAAAGAATTACATAATTTAGATCGGTAAAGATTTTTGATGCATTTCATGTTCATTCCTTAGGTTTCTTTGAGTCATTTATATTACTTTGCCTATGTTTGTTATGGGATGAAAAGCTACATTGTGATTCAAGCCATTGTCTGTAATAAGTAATTTAGCTATACATAAGTATTGACAGAATAATTGTACACACAGGTCCAACAAATATTTTAATTAAAACAGTCATTCCCAGATACTGAGTCAGAACCCACTGATGGGTCGCAGTTTTTCCAGCATTTTAATTAAGATTCAGTAAAAGAGAGATGCATACAATGGAATTTCGATTAAGGTATCAAGCATAGATCTCTTGAAAATGTCTGGTTTATCCATTCTAAATATTAGGTCGTAGTAAAAATAATCACAAATTTTGTATTATGCCCAAATGCCATATATTTTTTCTATGTCAAATAGTCTCATTTTAAAAAAATCGGTCTCTGTATAAAAAGTTTTGGAAACACTGTTTTAAAGAATAGAAAACAATCATTCATGTAGTAATTTATTACCTAAATCCTGACTATTATACGTCAACTTTAACTATGAAGACTGTATAGAATGATATTATTATTATTTTTAATAACGGCTCTGAATAGGAACATTTTGATATAATCTTTGTAATGTATAAAGTTTCCTCTTTACTGTCTCAAGTCAAACTGCGTTGGCACACGGGCAAAAACATGCTCACACACAGCTGTCTAAACCGAGTCTTTATTGAGTCGACACTTTAGCCAAGGGGGAGTGATCTGTGGGGATCACCCGGAGATAAACATGCTGCTAAATGCTCTCTTTACCAGTTGGCCTAATCTCTGCACTGTTTTCCCACGAAAGCCAGGCTAATTGAATTTTGAGGCATCTGCTCTCGGGCCCGAGCACAGTCTTGATTTCGTTTCACTGCGTGCAACAGCGCTTTTTCTGTACAATTCATGAAATTGAAAAATAATGGATGAAGAAAGCAGCTGAAAGGCAGATCTACAGATGTATGTCAAAGTCTACATGGCGAGATGGACGCCAGATACTTGGCAGATGAAATTCTTTGAGCAGAACAAAAGTAATGCTGAACACAATAGATGAATTTAAACATTTAAATATGTAGCAAGACGATAGAAGCAGCTGTGGGGGCTTTTTTTTAAAGAATGCTGTAAGACTCTGTTGTTAGACAAATCTTAGTTATTGTGATTTACAATGGCTGAAATACTACCAGTGCAGATGACAGCAGGCTGCATACTTGACCCTGACACTCCTAAACACGGAGAGGCTGAACCATGAAACTACAACAGATGTGTTCTCATTCAAAACAGATGACATTTCTAAAAGACACTAGTGTGGCTTTCCTTATAAAAATGTAATTGGAAGAAGACATTAGAAGAGTACTATATATGTATTGTCATTTTACATTGATATTGAATATGTCAAGTGACGCTGTGGTTCGAATAACTAACTAATAACAGCAAATGCGCTGTATTGTATTTGCTTCTCACTTCATTGGTCGTCATTCATCTAGAGTAGATCAAAAGCAGTGTTCCAGGCGAAGGGCGACAGAAAGCGAGTTTGATTGTTGCCTCGGAGGTGAAAACGGTCCAGAGATTAATTCCCTTGTTTTAAACAAGGACTGCAATATTGTACAGACTCTGTTCCACATGTACAAACTGTGATTATTGTTGCTTTGTTCATTTTTCAAATTCTCTACATGTGTTTTTTTCATCTTAAGCATGCTGTTGTCTACGCTGATGTGACTCATTTTTCCATGCTCCGTGATTCTGGTTTCAGTCCTCACGTAAATCAGTTTACATGAGGATTTGCTGTCTTAACAATAAATTAGAAATTTGCTTTCAAAAGAAAGAAACTATTTGCTTATAACATTTCCCCTTACAAATTTGGAAAGTTCTCATTCGCTCTTTTGGTTTCAAAATAATCAAATCTTAACAACATGTTTACACACATGACAAACTAGTGCAATACAATATGGCTGTAACTAACAATTATTTTTGCAATTGACTCATCTGTCAATTATTTTAATTGTTTGGTCCATAAAATGTCCTCAAAATGATGATGTTCTCAAATGTCTTATTTTGTCCATGTACCAACATTTTTTATCAGTTTTAATGATTTCCTTGTTTCAAATAATTGATTATGAAGTTGATGATTAGTTTAGTAAATGAGTAATAATGGATTCATTTCACTCCTCAAGTGCAATACACAGTCATACAACAATTAATACAACAATTGAATGTGTAGTAACTGTAATAAAATCTCTATTCTATCTTATTTGTTAAATTTAGATTTAATCCAATTCAAGCACCTTATTTTTTAACTTCTTTAATTAATAATAGCAGTTGATACTCACTTGTAAGGACATGAGGTATATCTTACATTTATTGATTTTTAAATATTGACTATACTGAATAAAGTCTAAAAACAATACTGAGTATCCACACAGGTTAAATTACCAGGGAGAAACAGGTGTGTGATGACGTACTGGCGAAGCTTTTTTGGAAAAACCTTCCTACGTTAAGGTGTAACTTAAATGAAATGATGCTTGATATGTATTGGAATGTGGGTTATGGTGCTGTGGGTGGCGATCCAGCCAACATCCAGACACCTGAATACTTTCCAAGAGTAAGGGACTTAACATGAACAAAAGTTTTACTGTAAAACATGTTCCAATTATGCAGCTATATAAAACAGTAGAAGTATGTTCCTTTAAGAATCACACTAACACAACTGGAAGATAGCTGTAGATTCTGCTCCTCCTATTTAACAAAAGGAAACTATTACTGAAGTTTAATTTACATTTAGAAAACTGTAATTGTTTACCTGTGATGCAGGTTTTCCACCTTGCTTTTGTGACTATTCATTTAATCATTTCATTTTCATTCCACTGTGGTGTCCAGGCTATTTTATCAAATGTGACAACCCCCAGCCAACATGTGTTTCACATGAAAGTGAATGCTGAAATGTGATGTGATTGCTTCAAAATGTAGCAACATGGTTTCCAGTGAAATACTAGTCTAGGTGACTCCACTATACCGCTGTTTCATTCACAGTGTTTTGGGAGCACTGACGCACAATTTTTTTTGAAAATGAGTCTCAAAAAAAATCTTCAAGTGCAACCCTTGCATTTTCAACCAATACGTTACTTTGTTAAAGCAATGATGTCATAATCTGCCCTCTGTCTTGAGGTTGCTCATCTTTTCTTCATTGTCGTCTTGTGATTGGAGATTGTTTGGTTAATCTTTTTCCGTAGTTGGCCTGGCTTTCTTCACTCTGTCTCTGTCACTGTCATTGTGTACATTGTACATTACTAAGTAAAGTTTTATTTAAAAAGGTTTGTACATAGTGCACATGCCGTAAGGGTATGCTCAACGTCGTCTTCTTCACTTTTGTACGGTGGTCTGTGCGGTGCCACGTACAGGCCTGGCATATGTATTACAACTTTTGTAGTAGTTTTGTGGGGTTTCGTGTGGATGAAGACATTTCTTGAAATTCTGCTGTGTTTATGGAAAAAGAAAAGATTGTTTACGCTTTGTTCCATGTCCGCGTGGATAAGGCCTCAGTGGTGATGTCACAACACTGTTCATCTTTCTGAGCTCCAGCAGCAGGACATTTAGGACTGGCTCATGCTTGCCATGTTCTGTGTCCACAGAGAGCCATAGATTTCAGTATGCGCGCACACAAGGCTACATTTCCATTCATACTCAAATGAGGGTCCGCGTCAGTCCACACTCACTCATGTTCCATTACAGTAGTGGCCATTTCTTCAGGAAATCGCCCTAGTTTGTGTTTCCTTGTATTCTATGCGCAATGAGTTGTACACATGTGGGTACTGATGAACTTCCTCATATAAGCTTAAGGAAGGCTCAATGGTTACCATCTTCTTTGCAAGATTGTGCCACCAACTTGACTGGAAAGTGTTGTGCATCCATGTGTTATCAAACTGGTGGTTAGGTCTGCATGGACCCACGTGGAAATGGAAACTGATTTTAATTGCGAGCAATGACTTGTATTTGATTTGAGATGAGTACGACACAAAAGCGTGATTGTTGTCTTCTTCTAGATGGTCAAAATATTTTTATCACATTATTCAGAATTATTGAATTATTCAGTATTTTTATGTTGGTTGTTTTTCTTCTTAATGAACTACATTCATAATAAAGTCTCATTTGAATCAAATTGATTCATTTTGCATCAATTAAAATGCAACACCAAGATATGCATACAAGAGCTGATGGCCATAGCTATAAATTTAAGTGGAAAATCAGAAATGCATTAATGAAACTTTGCACATATCAAAAAAAGTCAAAGATTCTGTTCATAAATAAACTTAAAGGCTTTGTTTGATGATGTTTTTTGTTTATAGATCTGAGTAAAGCATTCTAACTGCAAATAGACACAAGAAGACAAAACTGAGCCCATTAGAGAGTTAGACATAAACATGATAATAAACTCAACATGTGGCTCTGTCTTCTCCACTGAAACATCCTTTATGTATCAGGCCTACATACCTAAACACAACATAGCATGGCGTCAGTATGGATAGCCCTCGGTCAGGACATGCAGGGACTTAAAACTAAAGCAGGGCAGCCATCATTGAGTTCTGTCAGTTACCTGGATTTAACAAAACAAAGAGTCATCCAAGCTCTTAAAGAAATCTGCTAGCTAAGCCCTTTCTCTTTTCTTCCTCATAATAATCCCCCCTGATGGTTTGTTTGGGCTCAGTCGGGGCTGGAGGGAAGCAGGGGGAAGGAGAAAGTGAGGAGGTAAAGTGGGGGTCTTTGATGATGACGAGATTAGATGTAGCCCGGCAGACTGTCTCCTCCTGCCTTCGCTACGAGAGCCCTCTCTCCCTCTCTCTCACACACACACACACACACCTATATACACCATACACTGGTAGGGTGAGCGGGCTGCACAAGGCCACCCTCTTCCTCATTGTTGAGGAATTACTTGCTCTTTAGGGTCTTAAGTTACAAGAGCAATTGATCCCTCTGACCCCCTGCAAACCCTTGAGGTTGTGCTGGGAATCTGAGCCCCAATGTATACACTCAGGAGACAGCTCAACCCTCAGAGCAGCAGTGCTGATGCTCTCCAGCCCCTCCACCACTTACTGAGTCTCTAATTCTGTGTATTTAGCCCTGCCTGCTGGTCAAAAATGTGTAGTGGCACTAATATAGTCATTCAGGTAAATGCTGAACATTTTATAGTGTATAGTTTGATATTTTACAATACCGTACTTTTTTACACTTTTGTTTTTATTTTTGGATGAATATATTATCTCAATATTATGTATTCTTATGTCCCATGCCTTGTAAAATGTTTCCACTTTCACAAAAAAAAATGGAAATTTAAAACAGAAAAGATTTCCTCTCACATTTTTCCAGGATTAAAAACATACTGTTATAATTTACATGAGATGAAATTTATTTTCTTACCCCTTATTTGTGTATTTTGTTCCATACAGGGACAAAATGTATAAATAAACCTTTGTTTGGCTACAATCTTGCATTAGGGTTGCAACTACAGATTTTTTTCTATTAATCCCGATTAGTCCATGCACTGTCAGAAATTATCAAAGTGTTGATCAGTGTTTCCCAAACCATGAAATTAATCTTAAAACCAAAGTTATTCAGTGTTAATGATATATTTGTTATATGATGCAAAGACACTTAGAAAGCAAAACAAAAACAAAAAAAAAGTAGTTTTAATTGTTTATTATAACTTATGAATTGATAGAATTGATTGATATTTTTTTGTTTTTATGAACCAAATTGTCTGAAAATAATCCAGGTATTATTCACTCGTAAAAATAATTTCACATTATCTAACTGATAATCAATAGCCACATTTAGACGTTCCAGCAATAACTTTATATAATGCAATTTTTGTCATCATCATCATTTCAGGCTGCTGAATAACCCATTCTGTCCAATCTAAGACAATCAAGCAAAAAACTTATTTATCAGCTGTAGTACGTTTGGAAAGTCTCACAGGAGCTTGCGTCATAGTTGTTCTCATTCACTGTGACACAACATAAGGTACAATGTTTTGAAAGTATTTGAACCATAAGAAAGGTTCTCTTCTCCTCTGAACCCAACCCATCTCAACTGCTCTGAACAACAATTAACTCTTGACCTCTAATAATTAAGGGTCGGCTTGCGCAAGTTAGCATGTCCCCCACAGCGATGTCCTGCGTCACTGAGCTACTGTCTAAACCAGAGAAGGAGAGCTTGGTTTCTAACAAATTACTCGGCTCTGTTTATCTTGACACCTTTGGTTCTGTGTTGAAGAAATTGTAATTTTTCAAACGTCAGCTCGAATAGACCACTGCTTCAGGTCACCGTGACGCTGGGAGTGAATGTTTAGAGACATTATTAGACGGCTGGTGCCAGGTTGCTCCTTACAGCCAAGGCAATTTGATAATTGAGGTTGTTAGAGTGAAAAGGCTGAAGGCCGAAGACAGCGTTATTATGCTATGAAAATAATCTCCCACGCTCTTGGGTTGCTTGTCACAATCAAACTCATTGTGTCACTTTTCAGTCCCGGGCTTGTCTCAGTTCTGTCTTCTTGTGCATCTCACAGAGCGTGTTGTGTGCATATTTGCATCTTGTGCTCTGCCAGCGGAGCTCTGTGGACAGGGAAGCAATTTGTTCTTTTTTTTAATATTTGACCGAATTACAGGAGCAAATATTGGATTGAACCAAATTTCCTCTGGTTTTCCTGTGCACACACGATAAATAGTAGCCGATCGTGAATTTAGAACTTATTAGAGATCGCTGTGTCACTTCTCTGTGTGCACTTTTGTTTATGAGAGCTGTTTGTGGAGGAAATGGCAGGTTTAATTTTTGTATGTCACAGACTTGATGAACTGTCAAAAGCAAATATTGAGACTTTGCAGACTTCAACAGTGGTCGTCTGTCACTTCCAATAAATACAAAATGATACATTTACTCTGGCTCTGTCTAAATGTTGTTTAGAAAAATGGTTTCCTGGTACATGTCTAAAAACTCTCTTGAGCTCTGTTTACATGGTTTACATGTGGAGGTGTAAGTGAGGCATTACATTTAAAGAGACTCATTGACAAGAAGCTAATGAAGTTAACTAAAGCTTTTTCTCTCTTTATCTTGGCAGATCTCGAATATTACAAAGCTCAAAGACTTTCTGCTACAACACAGGAAGGATTATGTGAGCGCCGGAAGGTAAGCTTCTCCCAAAACCACATCACACTCGTTCACCGCAATCAACAACAGCAGCAGGGGAAACCTACCAAGGCTAAAGGCAGGGGGCGGACATTATGGCTCCTACGTTCAGATTAGCAGCCCCATTGTTCCCCATTGAGTCATTACAGTTCAGATTTGACAGTTTATTCTTAAATACATCAGTGTTGCATCTGAACGTGACTGCTCTCTCAGAACTAATTCCTTTTTGCATGCAACATCAACAACAACAGAGAACGTAATATTTATGGGACCACTCAATATTGAAGATATGTAAGAAAGATAAGATAAAATGTACCTTTATTGAATCCCCATTGGGGAAATTCATGTCTGGAAAGGGTATAGTCACCTCCCACTTTCAAGAGGTTTGACCAACGGACATAAATCAAAATGCCTCTGTACGCAATTAGATAGACCTACGACCAATTGGATCAATGATTTGGATGATGTATGCAGAGCGACGAAAGACATATCAACAAACATGCTTGTTGTCGTTTTCTAGCAGCGATGGCTGTCTAGTAATGGCGACTTTTGCACGGTGGAGTTCCATGGAGCAAGTTGCTTAAAGTGGAAGCAACAGCCAACTTGAAAGACAGCTGCTCTTCAGTGGCTATCATGTTGGATGTATACAGAAGCTTCTTGGCGTTGGCTCTGTTCTCATCGTGTTAAGCCCGCCAGGGGGAAATTGGTTCAGTTTTTTCTGAGATTTTGTACTTGGCCAAAACTTAGCCAGATGTGTTTGCAGAGCAAAATCATATCCCTGGCATATTCAGATGGGTTCACCCAGGCTAGGAAATTCAGAAAAATAAGTTATCGCAGTGAATTTGTGCGTAAGATTGTTTGATTTTGCCATGCACCCGTGGCCACATATATAATATACATATATCTGATATAGGACCACATACTGAAGTGGAAAGTCGGAATTGGCAGTTGCATGTGTGTCCACACAAAATTTGAACTGAGTCACCTTAACTGACGTCACTTCAGCCTGGTAATCTGAATGTAGCTTTTCATTCTGACAAAAATTGAAGGGGTCAGAAGTCTGGGTTTATTTAATAGGACTTTCAAATATTTCTGTGTGTGTGTGTTTGCTGCAGGGGCTTGCTGCTGGCAGGAGGTCAGCAGCGAGTAGGGTGGTCTGTAGCGGCAGACTCCAGTTTAATTGTCTGGAATAATTGAGCTGCAACCAAGTGGAGAACAAATCACGCCCTGGGACTAATCCAGGCTTTCCACCCTTCAAGGCCCCCTCTGTTTTGTAGGTGTGATTTTGTGGAGTAGCCTATGTTTTCTTAGGTTTGTTGATAAAGGCAAGAACGCGTGAACTAAACATTAGATATGTTGATGGGTGTGGAGTTCATCAGCATTAACTGGTGGGAAAGTACGTCAAGATGCCAGCACTGGCCTCCTCTACATTTAGCCTCGTCACAGCTCGTCTCCATTGCCTTTGCCAGACCAATAATTGCAGATTGTGGATTATTAGTGTATTTGTGTAGCTGGTTCAGGCCAAGAATGGCTAATTAAAGTAAAAACCTCACAGAGGATAATGTCAAATAGATGGGTGAATTTCTCTGCCATCAGGTCTCTTCCTGCATGACCCTGATTCAGAATTGGGGAAAGCAGGTGGGCATGTGTCAGTATTTTGGTGTTTGGAGAGTTTAAACTGTGAGTGTCATTGGTCTCATGTGCTCTTGCAGTCTAATTTCGTCAGATCTTACTCGTATGACGGACAATGAGCGAGATCAGATCGACCAGGACGCTCAGATCTTCATGAGGACCTGTTCTGAAGCCATCAAGCAGCTACGCAATGAAGGTGGGACATTGTATTGTTGTTGTTGCAAACAGAAGACTGCTTTACTCGCCATTCCCTACTTCAAGCACATCAAGAAACTATGGTGGCATACAATTGTGGGGGCGTGTGAAAGGGGGCGGGAAGGGTGACAGCCGTTAACGGTGACAAAAATTTCAAATGAGTCAAGTTATTGGTTATACCCGAAGCAATGCGATTTACGCGAAATCACAGTAATGATATTAACAAGTTAATCCAAAAATGCACAGGCAATTTATTGATATCCCCACAGTTGTGGTCTTGACCGGTCTTGAAATAAAATCCGAGTCCGCTTTGTCCTAGACACGACCGAGTAAAAATGCAGTCGATTCCGAAACGAGACCTTCCAAAAGTGGTCTCGACCAAGACCGTTCTCGAGTACTACAACACTAGTGCAAAGTATTGAAATTATACATTATACATAAATTCTGCTTTCTTTGTCCGTGCTAATGCCACTGCTAATGCATTCTTTTGTCACCCTCCTTTCCAACCAGTGCAAGGCTTGTTGTCCCAAATTTTCTCTCTCCACTGCTTGAAGAGTGGTCTGAGTGATTAATACACTCCTTTCACTGAGCACCTTATACAGCTCTCAGCCTACTTACTGGCATGTTTCAAAGTGTTATCCTCAGAAGATGGGGTTTAGTTACCCTCTAAAAGGAATATTATACATTTACAAATGTATTTGAACTGATTTTGTTATTGTTGATGTAGCAGAGAAGAAGATAACATCAACCCAAATAAAGGAGCACAGAGGAGCAGTGCTGGACCTCATTGAAAAGTATCTGAGAGGTGAGTTTATGCAGCTCATTCAGCTTTGATGGAACTTGCCTTGTACCAAACAGTCCACAGAGGCTTTGGAAGACAAGTGTATGACCATTTGTAGTTCATTATCTCTTTCTTAAAGACATCTACTATTTAAGAAATTGATGAAATTGAATTGTTGTTATTCTTCTGTCTTAAAGGAGTGTGCAAGCTGTATTCTGAGCAGAGAGCAATTAGAGTCAAGAGAATGGTGGACAAGAAGAGACTGTGAGTGTTCAGCAATACTCAACTCAACGCAAACCTCATTCACACAATTTCTAAAATTGATTCTAGGGACGAGCCAATACTATAATCAAAATCACTGGATCAGATATGGGGAAGAAATCAGCAATGGTGTTTTAGCTGAATCATTTTTTTGGAACACTGCTTTATTGGAGCAGATTTACTAGCTATGTTTACATGGACGCAAGTAATCGGAGTAAAAGCCTGATCGGAATAAAAATATGTTGTAGAAACCCCAAAAACCCTGATTCCATACCGCCCATTCGGTATGAAATTTAATGCACAATGAGAGGACTGGTATATGCCGATCGTCATTCACAGCAGAGTTAATATAAAAAGTTGATTTGATCATGACTTCCTGGTGCTAACATGTTTCTTATTTATGTAAATGTGACATATTTCCATTTAGTTACTGCTGTATTTCCATTCCCAAACAATTACATTTTATTTATAGCGCCAAATCACAAGATACGTGATCTCAAGGCACTGTACATATTAAGTTTTAGTAACAATATTTTAGAGAGAACAGAAACCCAACAGTTCACACATTGAGCAAACACTAGGCATCAGTGGAGAGAAACAAACTCCCTTTAACAGGAACCCCTACAGAACCAGACTCAGAGATGTGCAGCATCGGCCTTGGCCAGTTGGGGTGAAAGGAAAAATGGGGGAGAGAGAGAGAGGGACGTGCAGTGTTTACTACAGAAGTAGAAGTGAACCTTCTTCTGCTTCCGGACGTCAAAATAGTCTGACTGAGCAGTTAATGCATGTGCACACAGTGGGATCATTTAATTGTGTGACCAAGTAAACAATGCAATTGTAAAAATCCAATTGGAATGAAGAAATTTGGCAAATGCAGTTGGAGAAATTTTGAAATGGATTCAAGGATTTGAAGGATTCTTTATTTGTCACATGTATATGTGGCTGCATATAAATGGCTGCTACAAATGTGTTAACAGCTTCATAGTTTCACAGATCTAAAGTGACCGTGTCGGACTGATACCGTAATTGATTCACATGGTTTTAGATCCAGACTGGCACCAGAACACCACAGTCGGGTGGAGAAACCACGAGAGGTGGAGCCTGTGGAGGGGAAAACTGTCAAGGAGGAAGGTTCTGGTAAGGTTAGATGGAATGACCAACACACACACACACTTAAAGCACATATATAGACTAACAGAGTAGGAGTACACAACAGATCTGTGTCATACAATCAGCAAATATATCACTCAATTTTAATTTATGCAGGTGAATACTATTGTACACATTATTTGTGAGCTGTGATTTACCAATACAAAGTGCATATAAAAAACAAGAATGAATTGATAACTAAGATGATTATTTAAGAATTTAAGAAAAATTAAATAATATATATTATATATAGTAAATAATAATGTTTTCAGCCCTGATTTAAATGAGCAGACCTCAGGTGTTCAGGAAGTTTGTTCCACAGGTGAGGAGCAGAAGAACTGAATGCTGCTTCACTTTGTTTGGTTGTTTGGTTCTACATCTGGGAAACACACAGTAAACCTGTTCCTGATGCGCTGGATGCTTCATAGGGAACTAATAAGTCTAGGATATATTTTGGTCCAAGACCATTCAGTGCTTTTGAATTTGAAATCTATCCTTTGACTCACGGGAAGCCAGTGTTGTGATCTGAGGAGTGGTGTGATGTGGTCCAATTTCCTGGTATTAGTCAGGACTCTGGCAGCAGCCTTCTGGACCAGCTGCAGCTGCCTGATTGATTATTGTTAAGACCCGTAAAGACACCATTGCAATAATCTAGTCTGCTGAAAATTTAAGCACGAACAAGTTTTTCTGTGTCTCGTTTGGACAGAAAACCCTTGATCTTTGCAATGTTCTTCAGGTGGTAATAGCCAGACTTAATGATAGCTTTTAGGTGGTTGTTAAAATTCAGGTCTGACTCAATAATTACACCAAGATTTCTGCCTTGATTTGTAGCTTTCAATGACATGGTGTCAAGGAGAGCACTGACCTTTGACCTTTCATTTTTGAGGCCAACAACAGTCACTTTAGTCTTGTCTGCATTGAGCTGGAGAAAGTTGTGGCACGTCGGCTCACTGATTTGATGGATTCACTTGCTCTGTGAGAGTAAGGCACTGTAGTCATGTGATGACACTGGAATATAAAGTTGGGTGTCATCTGCATAGGTGTGATAAGAGATAGAGCTACAGGCAGCGTGTAGATGTTGAATAGAAGTGGCCCGAGAATGGACCCTTGAGGAACCCCACATGTCAGAGTCATAATTACCAACTGAGACAAAGTATTCCCTATCTTGTAAGTACGATTTGAACCAGTTTAGCACAGCACCAGTAAGTCCCACCCCGTTTTCCAGTCTGTCAATCAGTATGTTGTAAACAACTATGTCAAATGTGACACTAAGGTCCAATAATAACAAGACAATAAACAACGCTGATTGATCTGTTGGATATGGGCCTGTAGTTAATTATTGCTGAAGCATCCAGATTAGATTTTCTTTTTTAGGTTTAATTATTGCAGTTTTCATAGCCTGGGGAAACTGCCCTGACTGAAGAGAAGTGTTTACTCTCTGCAAAACATCTGAAGCTGTGCAGTTAAAAATAGTTTTAAAGAAATTTGTTGGCAGAATATCAAGGCAGCATTTTGTGGGTTTTAACTGTTTAACAGTTTCTGTTGTGCCAGATTAGCTGGAGAACAAGAAGGCAAACGTGACATCATGATTTTGCTTGAGCTGGCACTGCAGATTGTTTGTCTTATCTGTATTTTATCTGATGATAAAGGCTGCAAAGTCGTTGAATTTTTGGACAGCAGTTCAGCTGGGACTGAAGCTTCTGGGTTTGTTAGTCTGTCTACAACAGAGAACAATATTCAGGCATTCTTACTGTTTCTATTAATAATCTCTGAAAAGAGTGATCAATTCCTGGTTATAGATTTGGAGGCTCTCTTTATAGATGGTACTGAAACTATTCACAAGGTCATCAACAAGAGCTGAGCGCAGGGTTTGGTGATGGTGCAAAAGACTGGGTGAATAATGCACAGGTGTTATCATGAATGTAACATTTTCTGATCACATCTCCTTCGCCTTTGTTAGGATTAGCAGGGGTGGTAATTTTAAATGAAACACAGCAATGATCAGAGAGTGTGACATCAGTCCCCACAACCTCATAGATATTAATATTTGGACCTCATAGATATTCATATTTGGAAATAATTAGATCTAGTATAATGTCCCGTGTTATGTGTTAAATCTGTTACATGTTGAGAAACCCAAAGTTATCCATTAAATCATAAAATATCATAAAAAGTTCTTTAGCACTTCCGACAAATGAACTCAAATGATCAACATCACAGCCCAGTAACTAGTTTGTTTGTTGTTGTTTTTTATTATGTTATCATTATATTACTTTATATATTTATATATTTATTACTTTTATATTACTTTTTAAGCTTCTTAAATTCAAATATTTCCCTACTCTTCTACATCAAAGAAACCAGAGAAACCGAAAATCTTTGATTTATGGACAAAACAAGACAATTCAGGACTTCAACTTTTTTTTACACCATTTTTCATCATTTATACCATTTACCATCATTCACATCACAGATAGGTGACTCTAATTATTATTACTTAATGTAGTATTATTACTTTGTTCCTGTCAAAATTCAGTGTGATCACATACCCTGGTATATAAGTATAGTAGTTTGTGGGACACGTACCACAGTTTGAGAACCAAGGCACTAGACAATGAAGATAACTACTAGGAAATACAGAGAGAATTAGCAACCAGTGAATGCAGAGAATGGCCTCGGACATGTTGTGATTTTCACTCTGTTTGTCGTCCTTCAGAGAAGAGTGTGTCTGAGGTTCTGGACAACACTGTGGAACACCTGTGGGAGGAGGTCAGAGTGGAAGACGAGCTCTCTCCTGAGGAGATCCAGATGGTACTCAGCGCCTCGGGCGTCATCATTTATGATTCATGTTGTACCGTATATGGTGATGTGTATGATTCATGTGGTAAGGAATATATCCACAGCCACTGCTTTAAGGAGGAATGGAATGATTTGAATAGAGGTCCAAATATCTTTTGATTTATTTGTCATTACACACAGTCAGCGAGCACATTGTCACAGGTAGAGATTAGAGAAGAGTCACTGATGAAGTGTGTGTGTGTGTGTGTCCAGTTTGAGCAGGAAAACCAGAGGCTCGTGAGTGAGATGAACAACCTGGTGGATGAAGTGAGGTGAGTCTCCTTTTTAACAATGTGTCATATACACAGTGTCAAAAATGTAATTAGTTACAGTTACTAGTTACTTCTCCCAAAAACTACTGCTACTAGTTACTAGGGAAAGTAATGAATGCGTTACTTTTAAGTACATTTTAATTTGCTCAAAGAATTTAGAGCCCACCTCCACCGCCTCTCTTACAGAACTTAAAATTCATATGCATGTTCAATTATTTATGATAAATCTGAATATTATAATGAAATGTACAATTAATGTAATAAATTACTAACAGAAACAGTGTTAGTTTAATGTTGCTTTGGGATGAAGTGAGTCTAACATCCCTGGCTACCAGTTGGTCTGAGACAAAAAAAAATCAAGCGTGAGTTGTTTTGATTGTGTGACACTGTCTTCGTCTCCTTCAGTGTTAATGGCCACTCATGTCGTGGAAGTGTGATGTTTTATTAGATCGGAATTGCTTGACACCGACATGGAGAAGCACTTTTGTCCAGGGCATAATGTGACTTTAATGTACAAATTCTTTCCTTTCATTTCATTTACAGAAAAGTAATGGCTATATACTTTCAGTTGAAGAAGGGTTCATCCTAAAGCATTATGCGGTTATGTGGTTGTCTCATGAGGAAGAAGAGTAAAAAAAAAACTTGAAAACAGCTTCAATGAGATAATAATGTAACGCGCTGCGTTTTTTTGGCAGTAACAGTAACAACGTCATCATGATTGAAACAGTAATTTATTAGATTACTCGTAGCTGAAAAAAGTAACGCCATTTATTTCTACCGCCGTTATTCCCATCACTGCATATACAACATGAATATTACCAGGAGAGGTCACTCTGTTTCAGTATTCTGAAATCAGTGCATTTATGTGACATTAGAAATAAAACTGATGATAGTGTTTAGGCCTGCAGGGATTAATCGATTACTAAATGAATCCTATCTATTTTGCATTAATCATGTTTGTTCAATCAGTTTGAGTGTTTTATAACGAACACAAGGTCTCGTTTTCTCAGCTTCTTAAATGTGAATATTTACTTTGATTACTTGCATGTAATCATTCAAATTGAAACGTTTCATCGTTTGTGGACATTTGAGAACATCATAATTTCAAGGTTTGGGAAGAGTACTTCGTTCTGGTCATTGGTGCAAAATAGGAGCAAAAAAACACATTTATATTAGAACAAAATACATTTTTTTTATGAATTATTTCAAAAAGAAAACTAGGTATATGAAAATAAATGTAAACAAAAGTCTGTGCAGTATGGAAGTTGTGCAACAAACATCATCCACAGGTTAATCAGTTATGAAAATAATTGTTAGCTGCAGTGCTCATTGTGTTATTTTTCTGTTGAACTGTGCGTGGAAATGGACTTAACATTAAACTAACTGCTGGATACTGCAGTCAGGCATAGATGTAACATCACATGACTTCCCCACCCTCTAAATGACATGAAATACCAGGTGAGCATCACCACACTTATTTGACCAGACGGGATTTCATTAACCCAAGGACAGATTCAATTATCATCACTGCTGCTAGAACAAAAATCACTGACGTTTGTTCCTAACATCCATGACACTGATGCCACCTTTCCTGCTTCCTCTTTGTGCCCGTCAGGCAAATCGAGGGGAAGGTGGTGGAGATCTCTCGACTTCAGGAGATCTTCGCTGAGAAAGTCCTGCAACAGGTGAGCTGAGTTCCTTTCCTCTCATTCACACACGTTACTTATATTATGCACAAGTTTTGTCTTTCTCAATTTCCTTGACAGGAATCAGAGATAGACAATATTCATCAACTGGTGGTGGGGGCCACGGAGAACGTGAAAGAAGGCAACGAAGATATACGAGAGGTAACACTAGCATCATCAGTGTTACCATCAATCTGTAGTGGATTATAAGAATCTAATCTGTTACCTTTGTCGTTCCCTTCTGTCTCAAGGCAATAAAAAACAACGCTGGCTTCCGGGTGTGGATCCTCTTCTTCCTCGTCATGTGTTCTTTCTCTCTGCTCTTCCTGGACTGGTACGACAGTTAACACAGCTGCCAGCACGCACTCTGTGTACGTGACTGCAGACTGCTCTGGCTCTGCCACATAACTGGAGAAAACGGTAACGAGTGATGACAGCGCTGAGACTCAATGTTCAGTTTGTATCGTGATGAACACAGTTGTTCTTCAGAGAAGTTCTGGATTCCGGTAGACGTGGCTGTTTGTTATTCCCCGAGCTGAAGCATCACTTTGTCTTTGTCCAGTGCTTTTAGTGAAGCTGCAGTGTGCTGAGAAACACTTGTTTGAAGGCGAGCTGCGTAGGGAGCACTGTAAACACTTTTAAATTATGAGTGTGAACGGTCTGTCTTTTTCTCAAGAGGAATGATCATGGTTTATAATGACTGAAAAACACAGGTTTTGCTTTCTGTTGACCTCGTTTGGAGCCAGATTTACTGCAGGATTCTGTGTTCTGTTTGTAGTCATTTAACTTACACCTCGCTGTCAAACCACTGAATAATGTTTTGTTATCCAGGCCTCTTCTTTTTTTTTTATAATCTGTCATAACACAACTGTACTGACACCACTCACATTCTAGTAAAACAAGAAGCAATATGCTAACTTCAGTTCCGTCTCTCTTTACTCATGGGCTATTATTTTATCTCACATTTATGTCAAGATTTCAGGTAACAACAGGAAAGTAGAGTCTCAGTTTTTGGGATTCAAACAACCATTGATGCTTCTGATAATTACGACATATTAGGAGTATTAGGGCCACATTGAGAAAAAAAATAAATTCACAGACTTCGAGAATAAAGTCATAAATTTACCGTCCAACGATAACCCTGCAGTCGACCAGTTCCAGCTGTTTCCCCCTCCACAAAAGCAGCGATTTCATCCAAGTCCGCAACTCTCCTCTTCTAAAACAACAGGTTAGAATATTGCGACTTTATTCTCGTATATTTGCGACTTTATTCTCAAGGTATGAAAAAAAAAAAAATCTCGAATGTGGCCCTAATACTCCATTTTACTGGGATCAAACTATAATCAAAATAACAATAATAAACTAAAGTACCTGGTACTTTTATAGCACCTGCTCTGGTGAGGTTCCAAGTGAGCTGAGCTGGTTCAACGATTCATTAGAGTCATGAAGGTGATGTTCGACACACGAGTTAGAGTGTTTATTTGACCGTAACTCAAGGAAACATGAGCTGTCAACTGTTTTTGTATTGTCATTTTTAGCACTGTGGGCATTTTAGTGCCAGTTTGAATCCCCGCCAGGTTGAGGGCTGGGTGACCCCTGAGCAAGGAACCCAATCCCCATAGCTCATTGTTCATTGAACGTTCTTAATTGACCACATCCAGTGTACTCCTAGTGCTGGTTCCAAGCCCTGAAAAATGGCAGGGTTGCATTTCAGCCAAACCAAATATGCGGATCATCCCCGAGAGCTGAAAAAAACAAAAACTGAGTGTTTTAGTTTTGTTTAATATTTTAAGTAGTTTTTTTATTGTTATTATTATTACACACACGCACACACTCATGAATTCCAACTAAACGTTGGTGTGAAATGTGGGCACTTTATTTCAGTTTTTCATGTCACATTTTTATGTAGCAAATGCACTTCAATGGTAATCATTACACTGTCTGCGGAAAATAAAACAGTACGTAATCTGTGACGGTGTCGGTCAAATGACAAATACAAGAAAAAAGCAACAGGACAAGCAACTACCGTCAGTTTGTTCCACTACATCAACCTAAGTCTAACATGTGCGAGGTGGAGACATGAATCAGTGCACAATACAGTGTCTTCACTAGCAAAAACATTCAATAGAGTAGCATTGGATTTCTGCTATGAAAAGCAACTGTTCTTTTTTTGTTTTTTAAATTGAAGCCAGCAAAGAAAATCACATGGTGTTCACAAAGAGTTCCAATGAATGGAGACATTCATTAATGCTGGTTTTAAAGACTCAAATACTATAAACTCTTTAACAGCAGCACTATACGCAGATAGCATCAACTTAACATGATTAAAATACTTTCTTTTCTTTCTTTTTTTTTTGCTGGTTAAAATGTTACAGTTCAACCCTCTTTATTCACAATATCAGGACAGAAAACGTTGTGACCTCAGTAGCAAATATGCTGGACCTGAAGCAGTCTGACATGCGCGATCAGTACTCAATGTATTTGAAAGGCTCAAAGCAAACTGTTTGATCATCATTATTATCATTATTATTATTATTAAAGTCGTGCGTGCATGTGCGTGAAAACAAGCGACGCAGACACAAAAATGGTTCACAGTCATTTCACAATCTTGAGTACTAAAGTGAGTTCTCTTACATATGTGTATGTACAAAGACGGCGTGTGTGTGTGTGTGTGTGTGTCGGTGTTTGTTTCTGTGGCCATTTCTACACGTTTGCCACTCTTTTTTCAAGTGTAAATAAACAACAACATAATGCTATTCAAACAAACCACGAATCCACCAGACGCAAAGCCTCACGTCGCCGAAGAACAAGTTCAAATTTCTCCCAGATTTCCTGCTACAGCACACGTCAGCTGACCAAACTACATCAAAGGCCGCGTAGCACCTCAGGAAATAGAAGTTGTTGTTTTTTTCACCACCCGTAAAAAGCAATGGGACTCTGAGGTTTGCTTGAATGGCACAACCATATTATTTATTTTCTTTATTCTGCAGCAGGTGAGGCCACCTCCTGACCCCCGGGGTTGTTTAAGCCAGCTTCTGAGCAGTCTCCGTCTCCTGCTGGGTGACCTTCTCCTCAGACATGATGGTCATCCATGGTGATACTGAGCGAGTGATGGTCTGCTTGGCCATGTTGTAGTGGTTGATGAGGGTAAAGAGGCGCCCGCGGCCCCCAGGGCCCTGAGGCGGGTAGTTGCCGTACATCCCAGCAGGCATGCAGCGTCCTTGCTGCTCCAATGTGAAATGGAACAAGATTAAAAAATACCAAGAGGTGAAGAATTAGTCTGCACCATGGACACATTAATAGAAGTGCTACTGTTAAGAAGCTGTTAGAACACCTAACTGTGAGGTAACAGTGCCAGCCACTACAACAGTGACGTCAATGGAAAACTGTTATAAAGTAAGAAGATTCTGGGACATCGGTTCTACAGTAATATTCACTTTAAAACCCGGTGCGTGACATTTAGGAGGATTTATTGGCAGAACCCATAACTATGTTTGTGTAAATGTATAAACACAGGACACTTTCAGGGTCTTTGTTTCAGGGATGGTTGCTAATACTTATTACTCATACTTATTATAATCTTTTTGAATCTTGTACCTGCCAAATACGCCATATTACAATTAACTAAAACTAAGAATTAAATAAACAAAAACCTAATGAAAAATCTAAAACTATTATAACCTTGCTGCTGTGCTCATCAAAAAGATACATGTCCAGACTGTTGTCCAGTTCTAACATCAGCTCATTTATGACATACTTGGGATAACAATAAAATGATAATTGTCACTAACGACAATGCCCTTTAACTCTTTACCGTGAAAACGAAGCTGTCGGGGCAAGGCTGCTCGTACTGGTAGACCTTGTAGACCACCAGGAACACCACACACACCAGGAAGGCCAGGGCACAGATCACCAGCAAGGTCACCTGCACATCACACAACATGTTTATCGTCAACTCTAATTAACATGTTCATCACATTTATCAGTAACTTTATGAACAGAAAGTGGCGATAAGACAAGCAGCCTCCCTGGGAATCACTGGTGCAGCTCATTAATACATCGATAATAAGTTTGGAAATAAATGCTAATGAGCGCGAATAAATAACCCCATCGCCTTCATTTATTCACATTGTACGGTTCCCTGACAGTAGCACTTTGCTGTGCTCGTACACAGCTGAGACGTCACACAAATATGACACTCCATGAATTAAAAATATAGAATATAAGGATCTATACATGCCTATGTCCATGTCTCGAGGTGTCCTGTGAACAGTTTATAGGCGTCTCTTTCACTATTGTGGTCAATGGGAAAATTGCTTTTTGGGCCGTATAAGTATTTTTGGTTGCAGTACCACGAGTGGCCACCATGACAAAATCTTCAAGACGGAGGGGGCGGAGCTACATCCAGTTCTTATAATGCTATTTTCATCAGAAGTCAGAAACACAAAGATATCTTAGGTTAGCCATTGTTAGCCCTACCGGTCCATAGTAACGCTGGTATTTTAGCTTATCAACATGTCTATGGTTAAACAGTAAACACCACTCAGGGTATGTAAGGTTGCTCCATGTTTCCCAGTTATAAATCAGAGGTCATGGGGCGTAACCTTCTAAATCCCAAGTTGCAGCTACAAATGGAACGCAACCCTGGATTTTTTGATTATTTCTCATTTATGTTCTACTCTGGCTAACTGGTCTGTCTTTATACATAATGGTATCTTATTTCTATGCATGACACAGTGATAAAAAAAACAATGTTTTCTTTGTTTGACCAGGGACAATGTACAAAAAATCAGTCTTATGTAGAATGGAACAGAAGTACTGCAGTTGGTTTTAGCAAAATAATGTTCTCCCTGTCCTCGTCTCTTAGATAGAGAATAACAATATCAGTGAAGACCTTCTATAATTGTGTGATTCAACATTTTCAATGCAAAAACTGGAAAAATCCAGATATAAACTTCCATTGAATGTCAGAATATTTTGATCATTTCTTAGAGGGAGTGAGACACTGCACATAAAAGTACTTTCTGTAGTGTTCCCCAGCATGTTTGACACAAATTGGATGACTTACAGCGCATGTCAATGTGAATAAAAAGACAGTATTCTCGTGTGTCTTTGTGGATCCTGCCCTTGCACAGCAGAGGTGACACTACAAAACTAATAAAAAGGCACAAAGGGAGCTTATGAAAAAGATGTTCTGCAATGAAAGGGCTGCATGCAGCATTTCAAAGCTCCATTATGAGTGTACAAGCTGTGTTCTCTAAGACAGCAGTGTGCTCCTTTAGATATTTGGGAATTAAAGGGAAGCCTGTCAGTTTCATCTGTTGATTTTACTATTTGTGGTTTCTCTACTCTCGTCTTTTTGCACATACTGTACACACATAAACTGGCATTTTTACTTTGACATGATTACATGTTTTAACCATCAAATCAAATGAAATAAAATTAAATAAAAATCAAATCTATGTTTTTCTAAAGCAAAAAGGGCTACAACAGCAGCAAATTCACATAATTTAAATTACAGATAGACATACAGACAGACAGACAGATAGATAGATAACACCTGATATTGATATAATATCAATATATTGCCCAGTCTAAGACCATGCACACAAATAAAACAGAAAACACTGTGTTTATCAAGCCGGTCAGAGGGGCGTTAAAGGAGGAGGAGGAGGAGGAGAGATGCTGCCATTTCGAGGCCATCGCCCTGGCAACAGCTGAATTAATGAGAGTCTCAGGGTGGGGTTAAGTGAATCATTGAGACGTTGTCTCCCTGTAGCAGGACTGTACATGAGACGTGAAGGTGAAAGGAAGAGTATTAGTGTAGTATATGTGGACAGGAGAGGCAACAGGACAACAACAGGATGTGAGAGATGATGCAGGAGAAGCACTGACACCACACTGCACTGCTGGGTTTTCAATACAGTAAAATAAGCCTCATTTCTGGAAATTTTTTCTTATTTTTTCGCACTAGAAAAATCTAATTCTAAGAAAAAAAATATGTAACATTGTCTTCATAACTCCTACAACTCATTTGTTCTCTAGTGGTGTGTATTAAGTTTGTGTGAAATTCACCATCAGATTGGGGTATGCGCATATATACATTTTAAGTAAACATTTGTTAAAAGATTAGTTTTTTCCTCATTTTAAGGCACATAACAATCTGAAAGTGGCTCGATTTACATGCTGGTTTTAAATAACAGCCAAGCAAAATTTGCTTTCTCCATTTTTATTAAAACAAGAAATTGTAAATCAATTTCTAACAGGGTTGTTTTTGCAGTGCAACTGCAACGTTATCCTTACTTTGAGTCGCTCAGATACGCCTTCAATGATGCTGATGGAGAACTCTGCAATTTTAGGAGACCGTAGCTTCCCTTTCTTGCTCTCGCCATCATAGTCCGCCTTTGTTTTCACTACCACCTGAAACAAACACACATGCATGAGAGAAGATCCAGTTAGCTTGCAATAATAGCTTCATAAAGAGATCAACAATCTCTTTTCAGGAATACATTGATGACCCATTTGCCGTTCTAAAAAGTCCACAGTTGTTGCTGCTGTATTTGTTCTTCCACATTTTTAAATGTATTTATTCTCACACCATTCTGCTTAAATTTTAATAAAAAAAACTATTTGACCTGAGTGGTAATAGCAGGGTCCAAATACCAAAATAATGACCAAAAGAAATGGCTGGCACACATGGGACTATATGAAATTTCCCAGTCATGGTTCAATAATTATGATTCAAGTTATTGTGATCATTGTAAAACTCTGTATAAATAAATATTGTTAGATGTTTTCCTTACATTTAGCCACTGTGTGGCAGTGATTGGGTGTTAGTTTAATATCTATTTTTTTTATAATTTAAAACACATTGGGTTTCTTTGTGATGTAATGTGCTTTATACATACATTTGCAAAAAACTTCATTTGCAGACACTATTTTATTTTCTGAAAGTTTTCTCTGATTCAGAGAAATCACATGAAACTCATGTTACCAAAAAACAACATGAAACTAAGGATTTTGAACATTGTAAGGTGAAAATCTTCAGGGTCCAATGTGTAAAATGTAGGTGGCTTTATCGTCAGCCAAGATTTATTAGCCAAGAACATAATTATCTTAGTGTTTCATTAGCCCAGAATGAGCCTTTTATATTTATATCAGGAGCCAGAAGGCCACCATTTTGGACCACCATATTTGTACAGGTGCCCACAATGGACAAACCAAACATATTTTGAGTGTTGATGCTAACTGAAGGCTACAGTTCTATTTCTATTCATTCATAGATAAGGGGTATAGTTTTTTTACATTTACATAATAAGACAGAAACCTTACTATAGTGACTATCCTGCCCTTGTGTGGCTCCTACACTTACAATATTATAGAGAGAGAATTTAAAGGTGCAATGTGTAAAATGTAGCAGCAAGCTTGGATAAATGGGAGAGTTGTGTTTGGAATTTCAGCAGTTAAAATCTTTCCATTTTTGAAAATAAATCACCAGGACTGTGTCTTGATTCATTTTAATGATTTTTCCCCAATTACAATTATCCTAATAATGGAAAGTCACCTTGATGGCCTTATTGTAAGAGCCTTTTTTTTTTATCATAATGCACATACCGTTTTACACTGTCCCCTCTCTAACCTAAATCAATGTGAGAATATCAAAACAAATCAGAAATCTTACCTTATCTGGTGGAGGAAACTGCAGCTGACTGGCATCTAACGGTGTTATCAGAGGAATGGTGTCAAATCCGTCTTCAGAAACCGCCTTCCCGTTATTCTTCTCGCTGAAATTATTCCCCAGTTTAACCATTTTTCCCCAACACAAGACACCACAACCTGAGAGAGGGAAGAAGAAAAAAAAACAAGCGCTTATTACGTCTAATGAGAGCAATTCCCCATTGTCCTCGCGCTCTTGTGTGAATTCACAAATCCTTCAATGGAATCTGTTTCCAATCCTCTCATCACACGCATGTGAGCAGCACAAAGCCAACACAGACGATGCGAGGCGCTTTGTGGGCCATGACAGAACCTGGTCTCCACAGAAGCGCAGGAGCCTTCGACATAATGACACCGATGCATCACACACACACACACACACACACACACACACAGAAAACAGGATTTACCGCATTACTCACCAGCTCAAACGAGTCTCCTTTATTTGTCCGTAGGTTTTAATGATGTGCTGCCTTTATTGTTCGAGCGCTGCTGCGTGCGTGTCCGTGCGTGTGTTTTTTAGGTGTGACGCAGCCGATTTGCGGAGAACTGGTGCACAATATGGCCAGATGGGTTTCCTCCTCTGAGCTGGAGCTGGATGATGCTGATGCTGATGCTGCTGCTGCTGTTGGATGCACTGCAAGTGATGTAACAGCCCAATCTCAACCCCTCTCTCACTCTCTCTCACACACACACACACACACACACACACACACACACAGTTTTGTTTCCATCACCTCAGAGGACATTGCATTGACTTCAATTTATTTCATGGAGACTTAACCATTAGCCTACTAAGGAAGACAAGTCTCCATAAAGTGACTGTGTAAACAGATTTAAGTCCCCATAACATGAGAAATACCTGGAACACACACACAAATACAGGTATATATTTTTAGCCTATAAATTTGGAAAGCCCTATCCTTAACCGGAACATAACCAATCAATACTGAACTCTGACCTTAACCTGACCACAATTCAACCTTAGCACTAAACAGAAATGAGGTTGAGCCTTATTAGGACCAGGTTTTGGGCTCCATGCATTCCCCTTGCCCCTTACTCTAACATGAACCATCTGAAATAAATGCCTTACACTAACTCTGGAGTCTGCAACCTTCAGCACTGAAAGAGCCATGTGTGTCCCTTCTCCGCCCAAATAGATTTAATATGGAGCGATAAAATTAAGATCATCATGTATAAAGATTTATATACAGTGTACTGTTCCCACTACGTGTTGTATACATCCAGTATGTTAGCGCAGGTAAACAGCCAGCCAAACTCGAAGCGAGCGCCTTAAAAATAGACGTTTAAACTTGTACAGAAAATAAATCTAAAGGCACAACTTTGTGTCTTAGATTTATTTTCTGTAAAATTTAAAAGTTTCTTTTGTGTATACCAACATTGATAGCAGCTAACGGACTTAGCTAATATTCATGCTAATCTAGAGACGTTTTAGGCTAACGATTGATTTTGTTAGTATGCTAATAGCCTTTAGACTAACGATTGACTGCATTAACATATAATAATTAACATACTATAGCGATATAATGTTTGTGTTACCATATTAACATTTCAATTATGTTTACATTTGCCTACAATATTAGCGCCTATTGTTTTCTAACATTAGCACTCATTGCTAGCTCAGTTAGGGCACTCAGTAACAGTTTTTTGACGCATATTTTAGTGGACGAAATATGAAACCACTTTTATTTATCACCTTGATCCACAGGTTGCAGACCCCTGCCCTTACCTTTAACCTAACATTGACCTAAACCTCATTCTAACCATAACCCTAAAAAAGAAGTGTTCACTTAAAAAATTAAAATAGCGTTTGTTTTTTTTCCTCTCATTGGAAAAAGCAAAACAAAACAAAGTAGATTATTTTCCCCATTTCTCTGCACCACAAATGTCACCATTTGTACTACAGTGTTTGATTTTGTACAGGCTAATAATAATAGTAACTGTATTTTACAAATATACCACTATGTTTTTATAATCACATCATCTTTAAAACACAAAAAATGTCAACGGTGTGAGCTATCGTGTAATCCACTGGTTCCCAGAGTCTAGTAGCTCAGTGGTAGAGTGAGTTGCGAAGGTTGTGGGTTTGTGGGTTCAATTCAGTGCCGATGTGTCCTTGGGAAGACACTTAACCCCACCTGTGCTGGCAGTGTGTGAATGGATATGAAAGATGAGTGATAGAAAATGTGCTGCACATAGGTGTGCTGTGTGAGTGAATGCATGAAAGGGTGAATGGCAAAAACTGTAGCGTAAAACAGCTTTGAGTGGTCATTAAGACTAGAAACTATATAGATATATAGACTAGCACTACATAAATACAGACCATTTATTATGTAATAACTTGGTAATGAGAATTGCAATAGACTACCACCAGTGTAATCCATAATAATTAATAACCATAATTAATTAGTTTTGACTTGATACATGGACTCTACTGTGGTACATTCTAGGGATGGGCATTTCTAGCAAAAATTGTGTTCGAACCTTCTATGGTATTATTCAATACGAGATGCATTCAACGGCCCTGGTTAGAGGAGCAGCTTCAAGATGCAATCAACACACCTCAATTGACATTTGTTCTGCAAACACACAAAGTCCACTCACTAAATGCTTGCTGTTGCTGCCACCTTGTGAAAATAGATGCACCACAATTTAGGCAGTGCTTGAATAAGCAATATGTGTTTTAATAAATGCAAGCATTGATTATATATTAGGTGTTTTATTGTTTTAATATATTACAAATAGTTAGAGTAACTGATCGACTTACGATAATAAAGCAAATAACTGAATTCTCGGTTTCACTTCAGAATGGGTTCGGTTTTACCGCACTATCAATTTGTTATTACCAAGCTGTTAGCTGGATTACATTAAAATAAGATGTATCATAATATCTCCACCTTATTACCATATAATTGCCACGTTAATACTGAACTGTTTCTACACAAAACTGATCAAATTTTCCTCGAGACTTTTCTCCACTTCCCTGAGTTTGTGGATGAGTGGTGTAGATTTCACATTTCACACTAATCCTGCTGCGATAGTTCCTTTTGGTAACTCAGCTCTTTATGCTTCATTGTCATGATGACATTAATGCTGCGTCTGTGCGTATCAACCAGTGGCCTGTTGCCAGGCTACGGTGCGAATGAAAGGGGGGCAGGAGAGGATGCATAAATGATCAAGTTGAGCCTGTTCCACTCCTGTTTAATGACAAGACAGCAGCAGCAGCAGCAGAGAGAAGGACAGTGCTCTCATCTCACTCTGAGACAGAAACCACAGCTCTTTCATGGATTGTTGACTTGGTCTGGAGGCTACGACAGCTGCAGAGCCTACGGGTGATGATGCTAACTGAAAAGTTTGTGATGAGTCTTCATGGTACAAAGTCATCAGTGATCACATTTCTCCTCCCTGAGGCCTATAAGAGGTGAAGTCATGGATTTCCTGAAAGTAAATACAGCTTGTTGAGGAAATGACCGAGCACTTGATACGTCAAACCTTTATTCTCCGAGATGTGAAATAATACCTGAGCTGGATCAAATCATGTACTTCATTCATACACGATAAACCAGAACCCTGCTTTCAACTTCAACTTTATAATTAAGGAAATTGAATCTGCAGCAGAAAAAAACAAGAAGACAACAAAGATACTCCTACTACACTGAAGCAGAAACTGAAGCATTTAAAAAAAAACGTAGTTTTTAGTTTACTACAATTGCAAAAGTGGCAAAATAGTTCAAAAGCAGCAAATACGATGGAATAAATAACTAAAATGATTCATGAAATAGGTAAACAATCATCATAAAATCATAAAAGAAAACAAGTTAACGGTTGTACAGGAATGCCCCCTGAACTCTGCTGTCACCATACAAACACTGGTCATTTCTTCTGTCATATTTGTTTCATTTTAAATCAGTTGC